>NW_028225179.1:46402599-46420099 GCF_052327205.1 Somniosus microcephalus
TTTTAGGAGGAAATGCATCTCTGTTTCAACCTCGCCGGCCAGACATTGATCGCATATTCTATTCTCTCTAGGCTGCCAGGATTTCTTGTATCTGCCTTTTTCAATTTCCAGTTGGTGGTCGCTTAGTCTGTACCTGGTGAGGGTCTGTCTCTGTTTTGTGTCTCTGATGGTCGTGAGGTAGTCTGCCAGTTTATATTCTCTTTTTAGGGCCCGGTAACATTCTAATCTGCTTTGGCTTTCGGTTATTTTGTTCCAATGTTCCAGGTAGGTTTCTTTGCATTTTTTAATGATTTGGTTCACTCGGATTGGTGTTTGGACGGCTGTGTTGGTCTGGGGCTGGTCAGGGTCCGGCTGAGTACTTAATTTCAGTAGCAGCTGACTCAGGGGACTCTTTTCTGGGTTTAGCTCTTGGGTCTGAAAGGCTTTGAAATGAAGGGTGTCTGGGGAGCTAGATTTGAGGTGATTTAGGAAGTTTAGTGCTCGTTTTTGGATGTTTATTATCAGTGGGTATCTGCCTAGTTCGGCTCTGCATGCATTTGTTGGCGTTTTTCTTTGGGTGCGAAGGATGCTTCGGCAGAATTCTGCATGTAGGGCTTCTATTGTGTGTTTTTCCCATTTAGTGTAGCTTTGGTGATTTAGCGGGCCCCATACTTCACTACCGTACAGTGCAATGGGCAGGATTATGCTGTCAAAAATTTTGAGCCAGATTTTGATTGGGATTTGGATGTTGTAGAATTTTCTTTTTATTGCATATAGGGCTCTTCGGGCTTTTTCTTTTAGTGCATTCACTGCTATGCTGAAGCTCCCTGATGCTGTAATAGTTAGACCAAGGTAGGTGTAGCTCATAGTGTGTCCTATAGTGGTATCACTGAGGGTAAACTGGTATTTGTTTTCCTGACATCTGGGTCTTTTCTGAAAAATCATGATGTTGGTTTTCTTTAGATTTACTGTTAGAGCCCAATTTTGGCAGTATTTGTCGAGTAGGTCTAGTTGTTGCTGTAATCCCTGTTCTGTGGGAGACAGCAGAACCAGGTCGTCCGCATAGAACAGGGACTTCACTTCTCCATCCAGGAGACGGAGACCTGGTGACTCGCTTTGCTCCAGCATGTCTGCTAATTCATTTATGTATATGTTGAACAGGGTCGGGCTCAAATTGCAGCCCTGCCGGACGCCTCTTCTCTGGGTGAAGAAATCGGTGCGTTTGTCTCCAATTTTGACCCCGCATTTGTTTTTCAGATACATTGATTTAATAAGGTCATAGACTTTGCCCCCTATTCCACACTGAAGAAGTTTATAATAGAGCCCTTCGTGCCATATAGAGTCAAAGGCTTTCTTGAAGTCGATGAAACAGGCGAATATTTTCCCATTTTTTGTTTGGTGTTTATGTTTTTCAATGAGGGTGTGAAGGGTATAGATATGGTCGGCGGTGCGGTGTTTTGGAAGAAAGCCTATTTGGTTTTTTCTGAGGATATTATGTTTGTTAAGAAAATCAAGTAATCTACTATTTAGAATACTGCAGAATAACTTCCCTAGACAACTGTTGACACAGATGCCGCGGTAGTTATTTGGGTCTGATTTGTTTCCACTTTTATATATGGGGGAGATTAGTCCTTGGCACCAGATATCGGGAAAACAGCCTGAGCGTAATATGATGTTGAATAGTTTGAGTATCGCACCCTGCATCTCCATATTGCTGAACTTTAGCATTTCATTTTTGATGTTGTCTGGGCCACAGGCTTTCTTTAGGTGGAGAGATTTTGTTTTTGTGGCCAGTTCTTTCCGTGTGATTGGGGAGTCTAGAGGGTTTTGGTTGTCTTTAATTGTTGCTTCTAATGTGTGGAGTTTTTCTGTGACCTGATGTTGACTTGTGTTTGTTTTGTTTTTTGGGATGTCTTTGTAGAGGTTTTCAAAATGTGTTCTCCAGATGTCGCCATCTTGGATTGGTAATGCTTGCAATTGTGTTGTACTCAGGTTATTCCACATTTCCCAGAATTGTTTTGGATTGGTGGAGTTTTCAATTTCTTCGAGTATTTTGTGGGTATAGTTTTGTGTTTTGTTCCTAATGGTGTGTTTATATCTTTTGAGGGTTTCGTTGTATCTAGTACGTAGGTCCGGGTTGTTTGGTTGCCGATGCTTTTGGTTTGATATTTTTCTCAGGTCTTTTCTGGCATTTTTGCATTCGTGGTCAAACCATTTCATATTTTTATTTTGTCTTTTGAGATGCTTCCTCTTCTGTTTCACGAGGTCGGCTTTTACAGCTGCCTCATGGAAGATCATATTTATATCCTCTATGGCCGTGTTTACACCATCTCTGGTGATCTCATATAGATTTTCTTTAAATTTTGAAATTTTACTTGTGAGATCAGGTGAATTTAGTGCTGTGATGAATTTATCTCCACTGTCTGGGGCCCATCTGTATGTCTGGTTTATTTTATGTAGCTTACTGTGTTCTTTTTTTGTGTCTGTAGTTTGGGCAGAAAGTTTAAGGTACACATTTATTTGGTTATGGTCTGAGAGGGGGGATTGCTGCCTGACAGTGAGTGCGTTGATATCGCAGGGGTCCAGGTCAGTGATTGTATAGTCCACCACACTAGACCCATCTCACTCTCTACCTCTCGCTCTCTCTCTGTCTCGCTCTGTCTCCCTCTCTCTCTCTGTCTATCTCTCTTTCTATGTCCAATTTCCAATTCCAATTCAAATGCTTTATTGGCATGAAAGTTTACAGAGAACCATATTGCCAAAGCTTACATAGCAAAAAGGTACAGTTTTCCAACATTCTGTAGGTGTCAATCGATTTGATATTTGTTGGTTACATACAATATTACTTTTAAACAATATTAATTTTAAACAGTCTTTGTACTTCATTTGGTACGTTCAATATTAATTTTAAACAGTCTTAATTTTAAACAGTCCTCAGGTTGTGACATGTTGTTACATATTTGGCCCCAAGGTATGGTCTGTCTCCTTCTCCTAGGACTAATCTCAATTTTGACAGGTCATCCAATTCCTTGAAATCTGGGGTTGTTTGGCTTAGCTTGTTGAATAATATGTTTCTTGATGTGTTGAATTTTTCGCATTTTAGGAGGAAATGCATCTCTGTTTCAACCTCGCCGGCCAGACATTGATCGCATATTCTATTCTCTCTAGGCTGCCAGGATTTCTTGTATCTGCCTTTTTCAATTTCCAGTTGGTGGTCGCTTAGTCTGTACCTGGTGAGGGTCTGTCTCTGTTTTGTGTCTCTGATGGTCGTGAGGTAGTCTGCCAGTTTATATTCTCTTTTTAGGGCCCGGTAACATTCTAATCTGCTTTGGTTTTCGGTTATTTTGTTCCAATGTTCCAGGTAGGTTTCTTTGCATTTTTTAATGATTTGGTTCACTCGGATTGGTGTTTGGACGGCTGTGTTGGTCTGGGGTTGGTCAGGGTCCAGCTGAGTACTTAGTTTCAGTAGCAGCTGACTCAGGGGACTCTTTTCTGGGTTTAGCTCTTGGGTCTGAAAGGCTTTGAAATGAAGGGTGTCTGGGGAGCTAGATTTGAGGTGATTTAGGAAGTTTAGTGCTCGTTTTTGGATGTTTATTATCAGTGGGTATCTGCCTAGTTCGGCTCTGCATGCATGCATAGTCTCTCTCTCTGTATCTCTCTCTCTGTCGCTCTCTGTCTCTCTCTCTCTCTGTCTCTCTGTCTCTATCTGTCTCTCTCTGTCTCTCTCTCTCTGTCTCTGTCTCTCTCTCTGTCTCTCTCTGTCAATCTCTCCCTCTCTAGTTCTCATTCTCTCTCTGTCTGTCTCTCCCTCTCTCTGTCTCTCCCACTGGCTGCCTCTCCCTCTCTAACTCTCGCTCTCTCTCTCTGTCGCTCTCTGTTTCTCGCTCTGTCTCTCTCTCTCTCTGTCTCTTTCTCTGTCTCTGATCTCTCTCTGTCTCTCTCTCTCTCTCTCTCTCTCTCTCTGTCTCTCTCTCTCTCTCTCTCTCTCTCTGTCTCTCTCTCTCTCTCTGTCTCTCTCTGTCTCTCAGTTCAGTTCAGTTCAGTTCAGTTCAATTCAAATGCTTTATTGGCATGAAAGTTTACAGAGAACCATATTGCCAAAGCTTACATAGCAAAAAGGTACAGTTTTCCAACATTCTGTAGGTGTCAATCGATTTGACATTTGTTGGGTACATACAATATTACTTTTAAACAATATTAATTTTAAACAGTCTTTGTACTTCATTTGGTACGTTCAATATTAATTTTAAACAGTCTTAATTTTAAACAGTCCTCAGGTTGTGACATGTTGTTACATATTTGGCCCCAAGGTATGGTCTGTCTCCTTCTCCTAGGACTAATCTCAATTTTGACAGGTCATCCAATTCCTTGAAATCTGGGGTTGTTTGGCTTAGCTTGTTGAATAATATGTTTCTTGATGTGTTGAATTTTTCGCATTTTAGGAGGAAATGCATCTCTGTTTCAACCTCGCCGGCCAGACATTGATCGCATATTCTATTCTCTCTAGGCTGCCAGGATTTCTTGTATCTGCCTTTTTCAATTTCCAGTTGGTGGTCGCTTAGTCTGTACCTGGTGAGGGTCTGTCTCTGTTTTGTGTCTCTGATGGTCGTGAGGTAGTCTGCCAGTTTATATTCTCTTTTTAGGGCCCGGTAACATTCTAATCTGCTTTGGTTTTCGGTTATTTTGTTCCAATGTTCCAGGTAGGTTCCTTTGCATTTTTTAATGATTTGGTTCACTCGGATTGGTGTTTGGACGGCTGTGTTGGTCTGGGGTTGGTCAGGGTCCAGCTGAGTACTTAGTTTCAGTAGCAGCTGACTCAGGGGACTCTTTTCTGGGTTTAGCTCTTGGGTCTGAAAGGCTTTGAAATGAAGGGTGTCTGGGGAGCTAGATTTGAGGTGATTTAGGAAGTTTAGTGCTCGTTTTTGGATGTTGATTATCAGTGGGTATCTGCCTAGTTCGGCTCTGCATGCATGCATAGTCTCTCTCTCTGTATCTCTCTCTCTGTCGCTCTCTGTCTCTCTGTCTCTCTGTCTCTATCTGTCTCTCTCTGTCTCTCTCTGTCTGTCTCTGTCTCTCTCTCTGTCTCTCTCTGTCTATCTCTCCCTCTCTAGTTCTCATTCTCTCTCTGTCTGTCTCTCCCTCTCTCTGTCTCTCCCACTGGCTGCCTCTCCCTCTCTAACTCTCGCTCTCTCTCTCTGTCGCTCTCTGTTTCTCGCTCTGTCTCTCTCTCTCTCTGTCTCTTTCTCTGTCTCTGATCTCTCTCTGTCTCTCTCTCTCTCTGTCTCTCTCTCTCTCTCTCTCTCTCTCTCTGTCTCTCTCTCTCTCTCTGTCTCTCTCTGTCTCTCTCTCTGTCTCTTGCTGAGTATCTCTCTCTCTCTCTCTCTGTCTCTCTCTCTCTCTCTGTCTCTCTCACTCTGTCTCTCTCTGTCTCTCTCTCTCTCTGTCTCTCTCTCTCTCTCCGACATTTACAGTTCTTTGACTTCAATGGAGAGTCAAATTGAGTGTGTATGATCCCATTCTGATTAAACCTTATCCACGGCTCATTGGGTTCAAGAGAGTGAGACATACAGGGCAATGGAGAGAGAGAGACAGACAGATAGACAGAGAGACAGAGAGAGAGAGAGAGACAGAGAGAGAGACAGAGAGAGAGAGAGAGACACACAGAGAGAGACACAGAGAGAGACAGAGAGAGCGAGACACAGCGAGAGACACAGCGAGACACAGAAACATAGAGAGAGACACAGAGAGAGTCACAGAGAGAGAAAGAGACAGGCAGACAGAGACAGAGACAGAGAGGAACAGAGGGAGAGATAGAGAGAGAGACAGAGGGAGAGAGAAAGAACGAGAGAGAGGTAGACAGAGACACTTGTCCGTCCCTGGAAGAATCTCTCTCCTAACTCTCTTAAAACTACGCTAACAAAATCCCAAACGTCCACCCACTGTTCACCACGACATTTCTGCAGCTACCGATCTTCTCCTCCACACCCTCACCACCACCGTTGATGCCCTCGTCCCTATTACAACAATTACTCTCTCTCACCCTGGCTGCTCCCCCTGGTACGGCCCTCATCTTCGCTCCCTTAAGTCCAAGGGACGACGCAGACTTGAGCGGATATGGTGGACAACTGGTTTAGCCGTTCACCGCCAGATCTGGCTGGACCACATAAAGCACTATCGGGCCCTGCTCTCGTCTGCCAAAACTGCTCACTGTTCCAGAATCATTCTGGAATGTAAAGATAAATCCCGGCTTCTATTCTCCACTGTTATCCGTCTTCTTAAACCCCTCTCCCCTGTCTCCTCCACCCTCACCTCTGACAACAAGTGTGAGGAGTTCATGGACTTCTTTGTCTCTAAGGTTGACTCTATCCATTCAGCTGTCTCTGCCACTTCCCTTCCTTCCCATAGCCCACTGGGCCAAACTTCCTCTAAGATTCCCCCCTGCCATAGCCCTGAACTCACATCTTTCTCCAGCTTCTCTCCGACCTCCCCTCATGATCTCTCTGCACTCATCTTGTCCATGAGACCCACTTCCTGCTCCCTCGACCCTATTCCCACCAAACTGCTGACCATCCAACTTCCTTTTCTGGCTCCAATGTTAGCTGACATTGTTAACGGTTCTCTCTCCTCAGGTACTGTCCCCCTCTCCCTCAGATCTGCTGTCATCACCCCTCTCCTCAAGAAAACAACCCTTGACCCCGCTGTCCTTGCAGACTACTGCCCCATCTCCAACCTCCCTTTCCTCTCCAAAGACGTTGAACCTGTTGTCGCCTCCCAAATCCATGCCCATCTTTCCCGCAATTCCCTGTTTGAATCCCTCCAATCAGGTTTCCACCCCTCCCCCAGTACTGAAACGGCTCTCATCAAAGGTAAACTATCCCTCCTCGTCCTTCTTGATGTGTCTGCAGCCTTTGACATGGTTGACCACGCCATCCTTCTCCAACACCTCTCCACCGTCGTCCAGCTGGGTGAGACTGCACTCGCCTGGTGCCATTCTTATCTATCTAATCATAACCAGAGAATCACCTGCAGCAGCTTCTCTTCCCGCTCCCACATCGTTACCTCTGGTGTCCCCCCAGGATCTATCCTTGGCCCCCTCCTATTTCTCATCTACATGTTGCCCCTTGGTGACATTTTCCGAAAACACAGCGTCAGTTTCCACATGTACGCTGACGACACCCAGCTCTACCTCACTACCTCTTCCCTCGACCTCTCCACGGTCTCTAAATTGTCAGCCTGCTTGTCCGACATCTAGTTCTGGATGAGCAGAAATTTTCTCCAATTAAATATTGGGAAGACCGAAGCCATTGTTTTCGGTCCCCGCCACAAACTCTGTTCCCGAGCCACGGACTCCATCCTTCTCCTTAACATCTGTCTGAGGCTGAACCACACTGTTCACAACCTCGGTGTCATATTTGACCCTGAAATAAGCTTCCGACCACATATCCGCAGCATAACTAAGGCCGTGTATTTCAACCTCCGTAACATCGCCCGTCTCCGCCCTTGCCTCAGCTCATCCGCTGCTGAAACCCTCATCCATGCCTTTGTTACCTCTAGACTCGACTATTCCAACGCACTCCTGGCTGGCCTCCCACATTCCACCCTACGTAAACTTGAGGTCATCCAAAACTCGGCTGCCCGTGTCCTAACTCGCACCAAGTCCCGTTCGCCCATCGCCCCTGTGCTCGCTGACCTACACTGGCTCCCGGTTAAGCTTCACCTCGATTTCAAAATTCTCATCCTTGTTTTCAAATCCCTCCATGGCCTCACCTCTCCCTATCTCTGTAATCTCCTCCAGCCCCACAACCCCCCGAGATATCTGCGCTCCTCTAATTCTGTCCTCTTCAGAATCCCTGATTATAATCGCTCAACCTTTGGTGGCCGTGCCTTCTGCTGCCTGGGCCCTAAGCTCTGGAATTCCCTCCCTAAACCTCTCCGCCTCGCTACCTCTCTCCTCCTTTAAAGCCTCCCTCTTTGACCGAGCTTTTGGTCACCTGCCCTACTTTCTCCTTCTGTGGCTCAGTGTCTTATAATACTCCTGTGAAGCATCTTGGGACATTTTACTATGGTAACAACAACAACTTATATTTATATAGCACCTTTAACGTAGTAAAACGTCCCAAGGAAAACAAGGATGAGAATTTTGAAATCGAGGCGCTGCTTAGAGAGACAGCGAGAGAGAGTCAGAGAGAGAGACAGAGAGAGTGACACAGAGAGACAGAGAGTGAGAGATAGAGAGAGAGTGACAGACAGAGAGAGAGATAGAGACAGAGAGATAGAGAGAGACAGAGAGAGAGAGAGAGAGAGAGAGACAGAGAGTGAGAGATAGAGGGACACAGAGAGACAATACAACATGGCTGATTACCTGACCATGGTAAAGGATAGCAAACTGAGAAAAACTTTGACAATGTACAGACTTAGTGAACATAACCTGGCAATCGAAAAAGGTAGACACAGGCAGACCCGGCTACCAAGAGAGGACAGGATATGCTCTCACTGCAGTCAGGGAGTGGTGGAGACAGAGATGCACTTCCTCACAGCTTGTAGAAAATATCAGGGCATAAGGGAGAATTTCTACCCAAAATTCACAAAAATATGCCCGGAATTCAGAAATTTGAATGACGACCAAAAACTCCCATACCTACTAGGGGAAGAGAGAAATTGCATAACACTAGCGGCACACTATGTTACAGCTTGCCATAAACAGAGGGACAACCAGTAAATATAAGAAAAGAGTATATATAAATTATATGAAAGTATATATTTATACACTCAGGGATATATCTGTTTATACACTGTATGGATAGATCTGTATTTTTGTGAACAAACATGAATGTTTTCCGATGCTTTGGCAACATAAGATGTAACTTGTCATGCCAATAAAGTGAATTGAATTAATTTGAATTGAATTGAATTGAGTGAAAGACAGAGAGAGAGTGAGAGAGAAAGAGACAGAGAGAGTGAGAGAGAAAGAGAGAGACAGAGAGTGTTTAAAATTAATATTGAACGTACCAAATGAAGTAGAAAGACTGTTTAAAATTAATATTGTTTAAAAGTAATATTGTATATACCCAACAAATGTCAAATCGATTGACACCTACAGAATGTTGGAAAACTGTACCTTTTTGCTATGTAAGCTTTGGCAATATGGTTCTCTGTAAACTTTCATGCCAATAAAGCATTTGAACTGAACTGAACTGAGTGAGAGACAGAGTGAGAGAGACAGAGAGAGAGAGAGACAGAGTGAGAGAGAGAGACAGAGAGAGAGAAAGAGAGAGAGAGACAACAGAGAGAAAGAGACAGAGAGACAGAGAGAGAGAGACAGAGAGAGACATAGAGACAGAGAGAGACAGAGCGTGAGAGAAACTGAGACAGAGAGAGAGACAGAGAGAGAGCAAGAGAGAGAGAGACAACAGAGAGAGAGAGACATAGAGACAGAGAGTGAGAGAGGGACAGAGAGAGAGACATAGAGACAGAGAGAGAGAGAGAGAGACAGAGAGAGCGAGGGAGACATAGCGACAGAGAGAGAGAGAGACAGAGACAGAGAGAGAGAGATCCTGAACAAAGAATCCCTTGGAAGCCCCAAATGGATTGTGATCCACACAGGCACGAACGACCTACGCACCCTACAGGAAGGCACTGCTAGGGCGGTGAGCAGGATGGCGGAAAAGGCCAGCAGGGAATTCCCCGAGGCGCGGATCGTGATCTCCACACTACTGCCCAGAAAGGACACCCCAGCCTATATAATCCACAACACCAACAGGGAGATCGACACGAGATGTTCTGTCCTCCCCAACGTCTCCCTGGCCCATCATCCAAACATCAACACAAGGGACCTCTATGACGAAATACATCTACTCAAACAGCGGATGTGGGTCTTCGCAAGAAACCTCATAAACACTGCCAAAAGACGCAGCCCTCCCACCCCCTCTACCATTGGGAGCCCAAACAGGACCACCAATGTCCCCCACTTCAGTGTGGAATAGGGGGCAAAGTCTATGACCTTATTAAATCAATGTATCTGAAAAACAAATGCGGGGTCAAAATTGGAGACAAACGCACCGATTTCTTCACCCAGAGAAGAGGCGTCCGGCAGGGCTGCAATTTGAGCCCGACCCTGTTCAACATATACATAAATGAATTAGCAGACATGCTGGAGCAAAGCGAGTCACCAGGTCTCCGTCTCCTGGATGGAGAAGTGAAATCCCTGTTCTATGCGGACGACCTGGTTCTGCTGTCTCCCACAGAACAGGGATTACAGAAACAACTAGACCTACTCGACAAATACTGCCAAAATTGGGCTCTAACAGTAAATCTAAAGAAAACCAACATCATGATTTTTCAAAAAAGGCCCAGATGTCAGGAAAACAAATACCAGTTTACCCTCAGTGATACCACTATAGGACACACTATGAGCTACACCTACCTTGGTCTAACTATTACAGCATCAGGGAGCTTCAGCATAGCAGTGAATGCACTAAAAGAAAAAGCCCGAAGAGCCCTATATGCAATAAAAAGAAAATTCTACAACATCCAAATCCCAATCAAAATCTGGCTCAAAATATTTGACAGCATAATCCTGCCCATTGCACTGTACGGTAGTGAAGTATGGGGCCCGCTAAATCACCAAAGCTACACTAAATGGGAAAAACACACAATAGAAGCCCTACATGCAGAATTCTGCCGAAGCATCCTTCGCACCCAAAGAAAAACGCCAACAAATGCATGCAGAGCCGAACTAGGCAGATACCCACTGATAATAAACATCCAAAAACGAGCACTAAACTTCCTAAATCACCTCAAATCTAGCTCCCCAGACACCCTTCATTTCAAAGCCTTTCAGACCCAAGAGCTAAACCCAGAAAAGAGTCCCCTGAGTCAGCTGCTACTGAAACTAAGTACTCAGCCGGACCCTGACCAGCCCCAGACCAACACAGCCGTCCAAACACCAATCCGAGTGAACCAAATCATTAAAAAATGCAAAGAAACCTACCTGGAACATTGGAACAAAATAACTGAAAGCCAAAGCAGATTAGAATGTTACCGGGCCCTAAAAAGAGAATATAAACTGGCAGACTACCTCACGACCATCAGAGACACAAAACAGAGACAGACCCTCACCAGGTACAGACTAAGCGACCACCAACTGAAAATTGAAAAAGGCAGATACAAGAAATCCTGGCAGCCTAGAGAGAATAGAATATGCGATCAATGTCTGGCCGGCGAGGTTGAAACAGAGATGCATTTCCTCCTAAAATGCGAAAAATTCAACACATCAAGAAACATATTATTCAACAAGCTAAGCCAAACAACCCCAGATTTCAAGGAATTGGATGACCTGTCAAAATTGAGATTAGTCCTAGGAGAAGGAGACAGACCATACCTTGGGGCCAAATATGTAACAACATGTCACAACCTGAGGACTGTTTAAAATTAAGACTGTTTAAAATTAATATTGAACGTACCAAATGAAGTACAAAGACTGTTTAAAATTAATATTGTTTAAAAGTAATATTGTATGTAACCAACAAATGTCAAATCGATTGACACCTACAGAATGTTGGAAAACTGTACCTTTTTGCTATGTAAGCTTTGGCAATATGGTTCTCTGTAAACTTTCATGCCAATAAAGCATTTGAATTGAATTGAATTGAATTGACAGGGAGAGACATCTATAGAAACTAGTGTTTTCACACCCATCCCACAAAATAGGTCCATTTTGCTTTGTTTTTTTGAAATATATAGATGCGTTCTTTCCACATAAGCTGCTGGAATATCCAGGGTCTCCGCTCCTCAACTTTTGGGCTGAAGAGTACTGACCCTGAATTCCTAAAATCTATAAAAGACATTGATATAATTGTGTTAACAGAAACATGGTGTCAAAAGGACGTGCCCACCCACTGTCCTCCAATGTACCATGAAATCATTGTGCCCTCAGTAAAGAACACTAAGGTACGCAAGGGCAGAACCTCAGGGGGAATCTTGGTGTGGTATAAAGGAGAACTGGACAAACACATCTCACCGGTAAAACAGGGGAAATCACATGTATGGCTAAAATTAGATAAAAACATAGGAATAGCAAAAAAAGATGTCTACTTATGTGCGATCTACATACCCCCAATACAATCGCCATATTTTGAAGAGGAGTTATTTGAAACTCTCCACATGGAAATCAGCCATTTCCAGGCCCAAGGAAAGGTGCTACTATGTGGGGACCTAAACGTAAGGACCGGATGTGAACCTGACTTCATAGACCCACAGGGCAACAACCATGTGTTTGGCCAGACCCCTTTATATGTCACACCAGCCATCACAAATCAGAACAACCTTGACTGTGAAATAAATAAAAGCGGCAGGGAGGTAGTGCAACTCTGCCGAGCCTTAGGCCTGTACATAGTTAACGGTAGGTTCAGAGGGGACTCCTTAGGGAGACTCACCTATTCCTCAACTCTTGGGTCTAGTGTGGTGGATTATACAATCACTGACATGGACCCCTGCGATATCAACGCATTCACTGTCAGGCAGCAATCCCCCCTCTCAGACCATAACCAAATAAATGTGTACCTTAAACTTTCTGCCCAAACTACAGACACAAAAAAGGAACCCAGTAATCTCCATAAACTAAACCAGACATACAGATGGGCCCCAGACAGTGGAGATAAATTCATCACAGCACTAAGTTCACCTGATCTCACAAGTAAAATATCAAAATTTAAAGAAAATCTATATGAGATCACCAGAGATGGTGTAAACATGGCCATAGACGATATAAATAGGATCTTCCATGAGGCAGCTGTAAAAGCCGACCTTGTGAAACAGAAGAGGAAACGTTACAAAAGACAAAAAAATGAGAAATGGTTTGATCACGAATGCAAAAATGCCAGAAAAGACCTGAGAAAAATATCAAACCAAAAGCATCGCCAACCAAACAACCCAGACCTGCGTAGTAGATACAATGAGACCCTCAAAAGATATAAACACACCATTAGGAACAAAACACAAAACTATACCCACAAAAGACTTGAAGAAATTGGAAACTCCATTAATCAAAATCAATTCTGGGATATGTGGAATAACCTGAGTACAACTCAATTACAAGCATTACCAATCCAAGATGGTGACATCTGGAGAACACATTTTGAAAACCTCTACAAAGACATCCCAGTAAACGAATCAAACTCAAGTCAACATCAAGTCACAGAAAAACTCCACACATTAGAAGTAACAATTAAAGACAACCAAAACCCTCTGGGCTCCCCAATCACTTGGAAAGAAGTGGCCACAAAAACAAAATCTCTCCACCTAAAGAAAGCCTGTGGTCCAGACAACATCAAAAATGAAATGCTCAAGTTCAGCACTATGGAGATGCAGGGTGTGGTACTCAAGTTATTCAACATCATATTACGTTCGGGCTGTTTTCCAGATATCTGGTGCCAAGGACTCATCTCTCCCATATATAAAAGTGGAAACAAATCAGACCCAAACAACTACCGTGGCATCTATGTCAACAGTTGTCTAGGGAAGTTATTCTGCAGTATTCTAAATAGCAGATTACTGGGTTTTCTTAATAAACATAATATCCTTAGAAAAAATCAAATAGGCTTTCTTCCAAAACACCGCACCACCGACCATATCTATACCCTTCACACTCTCATTGAAAAACATATACACCAAACAAAAAATGGGAAAATATTCGCTTGTTTCATTGACTTCAAGAAAGCCTTTGACTCTATTTGGCACGAAGGGCTCTATTACAAACTTCTTCAGTGTGGAATAGGGGGCAAAGTCTATGACCTTATTAAATCGATATATCTGAAAAATAAATGCCGTGTCAAAATTGGAGACAAACGCACCGGTTTCTTCACCCAGAGAAGAGGCGTCCGGCAGGGTTGCAACTTGAGTCTGACCCTGTTCAACATATACATAAATGAGTTAGCAGACAAGCTGGAGCAAAGCGAGTCACCGGGTCTCTGTCTCCTGGATGGGGAAGTGAGGTCCCTGTTCTATGCAGACGACCTGGTTCTGCTGTCTCCCACAGAACAGGGATTACAGCAACATTTAGACCTACTCGACAAATACTGCCAAAATTGGGCCCTGACAGTAAATCTAAAGAAAACCAACATCATGATTTTTCAAAAAAGGCCCAGATGTCAGGAAAACAAATACCAGTTTACTCTCAGTGATACCATCATAGGGCACACTATGAGCTACACTTACCTTGGTCTAACCATTACAGCATCAGGGAGCTTCAACATAGCAGTGAATGCACTAAAAGAAAAAGCCCGAAGAGCCCTATATGCAATAAAAAGAAAATTCTACAACATCCAAATTCCAATCAAAATCTGGCTCAAAATATTTGATAGTGTAATCCTGCCCATTGCGCTGTACGGTAGTGAAGTATGGGGCCCGCTCAATCACCATAGCTACACTAAATGGGAAAAACACACAATTGAAGCCCTACATGCAGAATTTTGCCGAATCATTCTTCGCACCCAAAGGAAAACACCAACAAATGCATGTAGAGCCAAACTAGGCAGATACCCATTGATAATAAACATCCAAAAACGAGCACTAAACTTTCTAAATCACCTCAAATCTAGTTACCCAGACAACCTTCATTTCAAAGCCCTCCAGGCCCAAGAGCTGAACCCAGAAATGAGTCCCCTGAGTCAGTTGTTACTGAAACTAAGTTCTCCTACCCAGCCGGACCCTGACCAGTCCCAGACCAACACTGCTCCCCAAACACCAATCCGAGTGAACCAAATCATTAAACAATGCAAAGAAACCTACCTGGAACATTGGAACACAATAACCAAAAGCCAAAGCAGATTAGAATGCTACCGGGCCCTAAAAAGAGAATATAAACTGGCAGACTATCTCTCGACCATCAGAGACACAAAACAGAGACAGACCCTCACCAGATACAGACTAAGCGACCACCAACTGGCAATTGAAAAAGGAAGATACAAGAAATCCTGGCAACCTAAAGAAAATAGAATATGTGATCACTGTCTGGCCGGCGAGGTTGAGACAGAGGTGCACTTCCTCCTAAAATGCGAAAAATTCAACGAGACAAGAAACATATATTTTGACAAGCTCAGCCTTACAACCCCAGATTTCAAAGAATTGGATGACCTGTCAAAATTAAGAATAGTCCTGGGGGAGGGAGACAGGCCATATCTTGGTGCCCAATATGTAACAACATGTCACAACCTGAGGAACATTGAGTGACTAACGAGCACACCCATAGCATATATACGCTAAAAATGTTTAAATCAATACCGAATGTACCCAACGAGGGTCAACGACTGTTTAAATTAATACTGTCTGTACCCAACGAGGGTCAAAAAAACGTTTGACACCTACAGAATGTTGGAAACCTGTACTTTTTGTTATGTAAGCTTTGGCAACATGGTTCCCTGTAAACTTTCATGCCAATAAAGCATTTGAATTGAAAATTGAATTGAATTGAATTGAGAGAGAGACAGAGAGAGAGACATAGAGACAGAGAGACAGAGAGAGCGAGAGAGACATAGAGACAGATAGAGAGAGAGACAGAGAGAGAGACAGAGAGAGAGAGACATAGAGACAGAGAGAGAGAGAAAGAGAAAGAGACAGAGCGAGAGAGAGACAGAGACAGAGAGAGAGAGAGACAGAGAGATAGAGAAAGACAGAGAGAGTGACACAGAGAGACAGAGTGAGAGATAGAGAGAGAGACAGAGAGAATGCATGCAGAGCCGAACTAGGCAGATACCCACTGATAATAAACATCCAAAAACGAGCACTAAACTTCCTAAATCACCTCAAATCTAGCTCCCCAGACACCCTTCATTTCAAAGCCTTTCAGACCCAAGAGCTAAACCCAGAAAAGAGTCCCCTGAGTCAGCTGCTACTGAAACTAAGTACTCAGCTGGACCCTGACCATCCCCAGACCAACACAGCCGTCCAAACACCAATCCGAGTGAACCAAATCATTAAACAATGCAAAGAAACCTACCTGGAACATTGGAACAAAATAACCGAAAGCCAAAGCAGATTAGAATGTTACCGGGCCCTAAAAAGAGAATATAAACTGGCAGACTACCTCACGACCATCAGAGACACAAAACAGAGACAGACCCTCACCAGGTACAGACTAAGCGACCACCAACTGGAAATTGAAAAAGGCAGATACAAGAAATCCTGGCAGCCTAGAGAGAATAGAATATGCGATCAATGTCTGGCCGGCGAGGTTGAAACAGAAATGCATTTCCTCCTAAAATGCAAAAAATTCAACACATCAAGAAACATATTATTCAACAAGCTAAGCCAAGCAACCCCAGATTTCAAGGAATTGGATGACCTGTCAAAATTGAGATTAGTCCTGGGAGAAGGAGACAGACCATACCTTGGGGCCAAATATGTAACAACATGTCACAACCTGAGGACTGTTTAAAATTAAGACTGTTTAAAATTAATATTGTTTAAAAGTAATATTGTATGTACCCAACAAATGTCAAATCGATTGACACCTACAGAATGTTGGAAAACTGTACCTTTTTGCTATGTAAGCTTTGGCAATATGGTTCTCTGTAAACTTTCATGCCAATAAAGCATTTGAATTGGAATTGGAATTGGAGTGAGAGACAGAGAGAGAGTGAGAGAGAAAGAGACAGAGAGAGAGTGAGAGAGAAAGAGAGAGACAGAGAGTGAGAGACAGAGTGAGAGAGAGAGAGACAGAGAGACAGAGTGAGAGAGAGAGACAGAGAGAGAAAGAGAGAGAGAGACAACAGAGAGAAAGAGACATAGAGACAGAGAGAGAGAGAGAGACAGAGAGAGACATAGAGACAGAGAGAGACAGAGCGCGAGAGAAACTGAGACAGAGAGAGAGACAGAGAGAGAGCGAGAGAGAGAGAGACAAAAGAGGGAGACATAGAGACAGAGAGTGAGAGAGGAACAGAGAGAGAGAGACATAGAGACAGAGAGAGAGAGAGACATAGATACAGAGAGAGAGAGAGAGAGACAGAGAGAGCAAGAGAGACATAGAGACAGAGAGAGTGAGAGACAGAGAGAGACAGACAGAGAGAGAGACATAGAGACAGAGAGTGAGCGAGACAGAGAGAGCGAGAGAGACATAGAGACAGATAGAGAGAGAGACAGAGAGAGAGACAGAGAGAGAGAGACATAGAGACAGAGAGAGAGAGACAGAGACAGAGAGAGAGAGACAGAGATAGAGACAGAGCGAGAGAGAGACAGAGACAGAGAGAGAGAGAGACAGAGAGATAGAGAAAGACAGAGAGAGTGACACAGAGAGACAGAGTGAGAGATAGAGAGAGAGACAGAGAGAGAGAGACAGAGAGAGAGTGAGAGAGAAAGAGAGAGACAGAGAGTGAGAGACAGAGTGAGAGAGAGAGAGACAGAGAGAGACAGAGTGAGAGAGAGAGAGAGAAAGAGAGAGAGAGAGAGAGACAACAGAGAGAAAGGGACATAGAGACAGAGAGAGAGAGAGGGAGACAGAGAGAGACATAGAGACAGAGAGAGACAG
>NW_028225179.1:46425099-46530099 GCF_052327205.1 Somniosus microcephalus
ATTTAGCATTATAGAAAATAGTGTTTCCACACTCATCCCACAAAATAGGTCCATTTTATTTCGTTTTATTGAACTATATAAATGCGTTCTTTCCACATAAGCTGCTGGAATATCCAGGGCCTCCGCTCCTCAACTTTTGGGATGAAGAGTACAGACCCTGAATTCCTAAAAGCTATAAAAGACATTGATATAATTGTGTTAACAGAAACATGGTGCCAAAAGGACGTGCCGACCCACTGTCCTCCAATGTACCATGAAATCATTGTGCCCTCAGTAAAGAACACTAAAACACGCAAGGGCAGAACCTCCGGGGGAATATTGGTGTGGTATAAGGGAGAACTGGACAAACACATCTCACCGGTAAAACAGGGAAAATCACACGTATGGCTAAAACTAGATAAAAATATAGGAATAGCAAAAAAAGATGTTTACTTATGTGCGATCTACATACCTCCAATAGAATCGCCATATTTCGAAGAGGAGTTATTTGATACTCTCCACATGGAAATCAGCCATTTCCAGGCCCAAGGAAAGGTGATAATATGTGGGGACCTAAATGCAAGGACCGGTTGTGAACCTGACTTCATAGACCCACAGGGAAACAACCATGTGTTTGGCCAGACCCCTTTAGATGTCACACCAGCCATCGCAAATCGGAACAACCTTGATCGTGAAATAAATAAAAGCAGTAGGGAGGTAGTGCAACTCTGCCGAGCCTTAGGCCTGTACATAGTTAACGGTAGGTTCAGAGGGGACTCCCTAGGGAGACTCACATACTCCTCAACTCTTGGGTCTAGTGTGGTGGACTATACAATCACTGACCTGGACCCCTGCGATATCAACTCATTCACTGTCAGGCAGCAATCCCCCCTCTCAGACCATAACCAAATAAATATGTACCTTAAACTTTCTGCCCAAACTACAGACACAAAAAAAGAACCCAGTAAGCTCCATAAAATAAACCAGACATACAGATGGGCCCCAGACAGTGGAGAAAAATTCATCACAGCACTAAAGTCACCTGATCTCACAAGTAAAATATCAAAATTTAAAGAAAACCCATACGAGATCACCAGAGATGGTGTAAACATGGCCATAGAGGATATAAATATGATCTTCCATGAGGCAGCTGTAAAAGCCGACCTTGTGAAACAGAAGAGGAAGCGTCACAAAAGACAAAATAAAAATAAGAAATGGTTTGACCACGAATGCAAAAATGCCAGAAAAGACCTGAGAAAAATATCAAACCAAAAGCATCGCCAACCAAACAATCCGGACCTACGTACTAGATACAATGAAACCCTCAAAAGATATAAACACACCATTAGGAACAAAACACAAAACTATACCCACAAAATACTCGAAGAAATTGAAAACTCCACCAATCCAAAACAATTCTGGGAAATGTGGAATAACCTGAGTACAACACAATTGCAAGCATTACCAATCCAAGATGGCGACATCTGGAGAACACATTTTGAAAACCTCTACAAAGACATCCCAATAAACGAAACAAACCCAAGTCAACATCAGGTCAGAGAAAAACTCCACACATTAGAAGCAACAATTAAAGACAACCAAAACCCTCTAGACTCCCCAATCACATGGAAAGAACTGGCCACAAAAACAAAATCTCTCCACCTAAAGAAAGCCTGTGGCCCAGACAACATCAAAAATGAAATGCTCAAGTTCAGCAATATGGAGATGCAGGGTGCGGTACTCAAATTATTCAACATCATATTACGTTCAGGCTGTTTTCCCGATATCTGGTGCCAAGGACTAATCTCCCCCATATATAAAAGTGGAAACAAATCAGACCCAAATAACTACCGCGGCATCTGTGTCAACAGTTGTCTAGGGAAGTTATTCTGCAGTATTCTAAATAGTAGATTACTTGATTTTCTTAACAAACATAATATCCTCAGAAAAAACCAAATAGGCTTTCTTCCAAAACACCGCACCGCCGACCATATCTATACCCTTCACACCCTCATTGAAAAACATATACACCAAACAAAAAATGGGAAAATATTCGCCTGTTTCATCGACTTCAAGAAAGCCTTTGACTCTATATGGCACGAAGGGCTCTATTATAAACTTCTTCAGTGTGGAATAGGGGGCAAGGTCTATGACCTTATTAAATCAATGTATCTGAAAAACAAATGCAGGGTCAAAATTGGAGACAAACGCACCGATTTCTTCACCCAGAGAAGAGGCGTCCGGCAGGGCTGCAATTTGAGCCCGACCCTGTTCAACATATACATAAATGAATTAGCAGACATGCTGGAGCAAAGCGAGTCACCAGGTCTCCGTCTCCTGGATGGAGAAGTGAAATCCCTGTTCTATGCGGACGACCTGGTTCTGCTGTCTCCCACAGAACAGGGATTACAGCAACAACTAGACCTACTCGACAAATACTGCCAAAATTGGGCTCTAACAGTAAATCTAAAGAAAACCAACATCATGATTTTTCAAAAAAGGCCCAGATGTCAGGAAAACAAATACCAGTTTACCCTCAGTGATACCACTATAGGACACACTATGAGCTACACCTACCTTGGTCTAACTATTACAGCATCAGGGAGCTTCAGCATAGCAGTGAATGCACTAAAAGAAAAAGCCCGAAGAGCCCTATATGCAATAAAAAGAAAATTCTACAACATCCAAATCCCAATCAAAATCTGGCTCAAAATATTTGACAGCATAATCCTGCCCATTGCACTGTACGGTAGTGAAGTATGGGGCCCGCTAAATCACCAAAGCTACACTAAATGGGAAAAACACACAATAGAAGCCCTACATGCAGAATTCTGCCGAAGCATCCTTCGCACCCAAAGAAAAACGCCAACAAATGCATGCAGAGCCGAACTAGGCAGATACCCACTGATAATAAACATCCAAAAACGAGCACTAAACTTCCTAAATCACCTCAAATCTAGCTCCCCAGACACCCTTCATTTCAAAGCCTTTCAGACCCAAGAGCTAAACCCAGAAAAGAGTCCCCTGAGTCAGCTGCTACTGAAACTAAGTACTCAGCCGGACCCTGACCAGCCCCAGACCAACACAGCCGTCCAAGCACCAATCCGAGTGAACCAAATCATTAAAAAATGCAAAGAAACCTACCTGGAACATTGGAACAAAATAACCGAAAGCCAAAGCAGATTAGAATGTTACCGGGCCCTAAAAAGAGAATATAAACTGGCAGACTACCTCACGACCATCAGAGACACAAAACAGAGACAGACCCTCACCAGGTACAGACTAAGCGACCACCAACTGGAAATTGAAAAAGGCAGATACAAGAAATCCTGGCAGCCTAGAGAGAATAGAATATGCGATCAATGTCTGGCCGGCGAGGTTGAAACAGAGATGCATTTCCTCCGAAAATGCGAAAAATTCAACACATCAAGAAACATATTATTCAACAAGCTAAGCCAAACAACCCCAGATTTCAAGGAATTGGATGATCTGTCAAAATTGAGATTAGTCCTAGGAGAAGGAGACAGACCATACCTTGGGGCCAAATATGTAACAACATGTCACAACCTGAGGACTGTTTAAAATTAAGACTGTTTAAAATTAATATTGAACGTACCAAATGAAGTACAAAGACTGTTTAAAATTAATATTGTTTAAAAGTAATATTGTATGTACCCAACAAACGTCAAATCGATTGACACCTACAGAATGTTGGAAAACTGTACCTTTTTGCTATGTAAGCTTTGGCAATATGGTTCTCTGTAAACTTTCATGCCAATAAAGCATTTGAATTGGAATTGGAATTGGAGAGACAGAGAGAGAGAGAGAGAGAGAGACAGAGTGAGAGAGAGACAGAGAGACAGAGAGAGAGAGAGACAGAGAGACAGAGAGAGAGAGAGAGACAGAGAGAGAGAGAGACAGAGTGAGAGAGAGACAGAGACAGAGAGAGAGAGAGAGACATAGAGACAGAGAGAGACAGAGAGACAGAGAGACAGAGAGAGAGAGAGACAGAGAGAGAGAGAGACAGAGTGAGAGAGAGAGAGACAGGGAGACAGAGAGAGAGACACAGAGAGAGAGAGAGAGAGTGAGAGAGACAGAGAGAGAGACACAGACAGAGAGAGAGACAGAGTGAGAGAGACAGAGAGAAAGGGACAGAGAGAGAGAGAGACATAGAGACAGAGAGAGAGAGAGACAGAGAGAGACATAGAGATAGAGAGAGGGAGACAGAGAGAGAGAGACATAGAGACAGAGAGAGAGAGAGAGAGCGAGACAGAGCGAGAGAGAGACAGAGAGAGACAGAGAGAGAGAGAGACAGAGAGAGAGAAACATAGAGACAGAGAGAGAGAGAGAGAGCGAGACAGAGCGAGAGAGAGACAGAGAGAGACAGAGAGAGAGAGAGACAGAGAGAGAGAAACATAGAGACAGAGAGAGAGAGAGACAGAGAGAGACATAGAGATAGAGAGAGGGAGACAGAGAGAGAGAAACATAGAGACAGAGAGAGAGAGAGAGAGCGAGACAGAGCGAGAGAGAGACAGAGAGAGACAGAGAGAGAGAGAGACAGAGAGAGAGAAACATAGAGACAGAGAGAGAGAGAGACAGAGAGAGACATAGAGATAGAGAGAGGGAGACAGAGAGAGAGAGACATAGAGACAGAGAGAGAGAGAGAGAGCGAGACAGAGCGAGAGAGAGACAGAGACAGACAGAGAGAGAGAGACAGAGAGACGGAGAGAGGTGGAGAGAGAGAGAGACTCGAGAGAGTGAGAGAGAGAGAGAGACTCGAGAAAGAGAGAATCGAGAGAGAGACTCAAGAGAGAGGCACACAGACAGAGAGAGAGAGACAGAGTGAGAGAGACAGAGAGAGACAGAGTGAGAGAGACTAAGGGGGAGAAATTAGGTTGATTAGCTGCTCCTGTTGGTGCCTCCGGGTGGCGCTAACGACTTACCGCCCGCGTGCGGAGATTTTAGCGCCGCCCGTGAAATTCAACTGCCGGTTTGTTGCGCCGCTAACCACTACCGCCGCGACCTCCTGCGCCCGGAGATCGTGACATCATCCAAGCGCGCAGCATCCCGGACTGGAAATTGATTCTCGCCCCCTGCCTCAGCGCTCTGCCGCCAGGAGTGACAGGTCGAGGGGGACGCGGTCTAGGCGGCTGGGAGCCGGGGGGAGCGCTGTTTAAAGGTGGGCATGCCCTGCTTTTTCCACACTCACAACCAGAGCCTCCAGTACCCGGTCAGTGAACCGGCGAGATCTCTCCCTGAGCCTCTGAGCAGCCATGAGGTTTGTGGTTGAAGAATTGCAGCTCCTTGCAGGCCCAGGTCACAAGCAGCAATGATCAGACTGAGCTGTGCAGCATCATTGACCCTCCCCTTTAAGAACTGGAAGGTGCCAGTCTGCCTGAGGCTAATTGACAGCGCCTGAGCTTGAGTAGCGCTCTGAGGTAGCATCCCGTTCCTGACGTTCGTGCCTTAAGAGGGGTGTGTCGCGCTTGATTAACCCACAATCAGCACCAGGGGCGCTGAAGACGAATTTCGCAATCGCAGGCTAATTTGCACCGGGCGCTAAAATTTGCGGCCGGCCAATGTTAGCGCCCCGAAATGGTCGATAGCGAATTCTTCCCCCTAAGAGAGAACGGCAGAGAGCGAGACAGATAGAGGGAGTGAGGAAGAGAGAGAGAGGGAGACAGAGAAAGAGTGAGAGACAGAAAGTGAAAGAGAGACATTTCTTTCCCTCTCTCAATCTCTATCTTAACAGAGGTCCCTGATGGAGAGACTCTCTCTTTAAAAGGTGTCCCTGATGGTGAGACTCTCTGTAAAAGGGGTCCCTGATGGTGAGACTCTCTCTTTAAAAGGGGTGCCTGATGGTGAGACTCTCTCTTTAAAAGGGGTCCCTGATGGTGAGACTCTCTCTTTAAAAGGGGTCCCTGATGGTGAGACTCTCTCTTTAAAAGGGGTCCCTGATGGTGAGACTCTCTCTTTAAAAGGGGTCCCTGATGGTGAGACTCTCTCTTTAAAAGGGGTCCCTGATGGTGAGACTCCCTCTTTAAAAGGGGTCCCTGATGGTGAGACTCCCTCTTTAAAAGGGGTCCCTGATGGTGAGACTCCCTCTTTGAAAGGGGTCCCTGATGGTGAGACTCTCTTTAAAAGGGGTCCCTGATGGAGAGACTCTCTCTTTAAAAGGGGTCCCTGATGGTGAGACTCCCTCTTTAAAAGGGGTCCCTGATGGTGAGACTCTCTCTTTGAAAGGGGTCCCTGATGGTGAGACTCTATAAAAGGGGTCCCTGATGGTGAGACTCTCTCTATAAAAGAGGTCCCTGATAGTGAGACTCTCTCTTTAAAAGGGGTCCCTGATGGTGAGACTCTCTCTATAAAAGGTGGTCCTGATGGTGAGACTCTCTCTCATTCCACTCCTTCTCTTCCAGATCTGCCATACTCCATTATCGGGAGCAGCCATTGATGCCATGACATCCAGCGGGGATCTGCGACTGACCGGCCTCCTCTTCCTCATCCTCTTCCTCGGAGACGCCCACGGCACTTGTAACACGGGCAGCGCCAACGAGTGTAAGGCCGCCAGCTTCGTGCCGGGTGCCTACCTGGCGGGGGAGGGCTACGACATCGTGACCTTGCAAAGCACAGGGGCCTTTGTGGTCGACGTCAATGCCTGGCGCAAGCCGGACGGCACCTGCACCCTGTGCAGCAACCGCCTGATGTCCAACGCCCGCCAGCGCCTGCCCCTCACACTGGTGGACTGGCAGATACAGCAGGCCTGCAAGATGTCCCTCTCCAGCCAGCTCTTCCGCTCGGCCTCCGAGCTGGGCGAGTCCAGCAAGTCAGTCATCTCCAACAATTGGAAGGCCGACCTGCAGGTGTACCCCAAGCCCAGCTCCACTGTCAAGGTGATGGTGGGCGGCTCCAAGTCCAAGCTGATGGAGTTCGGGGCCACGAGGTCCAATTCGGACCGCTACAGCTTCACCAGCCACGAGTTCCACTGCCGCTACTACCGCTACCGGGTGAAGGACAAGCCCCTCTTGGCTGACGATTTCTCCTCTCTCCTGGCCTTGCTGCCCAACGCCTCGCACGAGGGCACCAAGTTCCACTACCAGAAGCTGGTCAGCACGTACGGAACCCATTTCATCAAGGCGGTGGATCTGGGCGGCCGCTTCAAGGACATGACGGCCATCCGGACATGCAAGGCGGCCTCTGAGGGCCACACGGCCGAGGAGATCAAAGACTGCCTGGAGATGGAGGCTAGCATCAAGGTGGGTCTGAAGGTTAGCAGCTCTGCCAAGTATAAGCGGTGCAAGGAACTAGCCAGTACCATGAAGCACGGGGATAGTTTCCACCAGGCCTTCAACGACCGGGAGACGGAGGTGACGGGCGGCAAGGCCAGCGCCGGTGTGGACCTCTTCTTCTCCGAGGACTCAACGGCCTTCTCCCGCTGGGCGGGCAGCCTGCCCGCCAACCCGGGCATGGTGCGCTTCGCACTGGAGCCCCTCCACCACTTGCTGCCCAGGGGCGACCCGCGGCACGCCAACCTCCAGCGCTACATCAGTGACTACATCATGGCCAACGCGCTCTCCCGCAACTGCACCGCCACCGTCTGCCCCGCCGGCTCCCAGCCGGGCCACCGCAATCCCTGCTCCTGCCTCTGCAAGGAGGACAGCCGGGTGGACAAGTTCTGCTGCTCTAAGGAGAAGGGCTTGGGCCAGCTGCTGGTGACGGTCAAGTGGGCCCGCGATCTCTGGGGGGACTACTTCACCGGCACCGACAGCTACGTGGTGGTCAAGTATGGGCGGGTGACCCACAGGACTTCCACAATCTGGAACAATAACAATCCCTCGTGGAACATCCAGCTGAAAATGGGCGAAGTCAAAGCCGACAACGCAAACCAGCTGATCGTCGAGGTCTGGGACGAGGACAACGGCTATGACAACGACCTCCTGGGGACCTGCCCCCGACCCCTGACTTCCGGACCCCACAGCGAGATCTGTTACCTCAAGTACGGGAGCGTCAGCTTTGACTTCACCTTCACCTGCGGGCCCCATCTGGGGGGGGCCACCTGCCAAGATTACGTGGCCCGTCCTGACGGGCCGGCCTTCACCTCACGCCTGGGGGACGTCCAGTCATCCCTTTGGCCCATCTCCCCCCTGCCCTCTGCCTCCAAGGGAGCTCGCCCCTCAGTCCATTTCCCCTGACCTTTACCCTTTCACCAGCATTGCCCCCCCAATGCACTCTCCCTCAAGGAGCTCGCCCCTCAGTCCCATTCCCCTGACCTTAACGTTGCACCCCCATTGCCCCCCCATGCCTTCTCCCTCAAGGAGCTCCCCCTTCAGTCCCATTCCGCTGAACTTTTCCCTTTCACCCCCATTGCCCCGTCCTTGAAGGAGCTCATTCTTATTCCCTTGCCCTTCCCCCATTTGCTATTCTCGTTCTGTCAGCCTCTGAGAGAGCCCCATGGGTGATGAAACATCCCAGTCGCAAAGGCCAGGAGCGCCTCAGCCCCAAACCCAGCCTGCTCCGCTGCGCCAAGCTCTATTTCATGGGGCTTATCGAGCTCACGGCTCCCGCAAGTTTTGCTTTGAGGCGTTATCGGTAGAATTTTGCGCTATCCTGCTTCTCGTTTCACCTTTAGTGTTGAAGCCGGGTTCAGCAGGGCGTCGATATAAAATGGGATTTCTGTCTCGTCAGCTTAGGGTGGGGAATCGGAGGAAGAGGCACTCCTAAGTTGAGACCTCTCCACCCCCCACCCCACAATGCCCGCCAACCCTGCCCTACTCAGCAAGCGATTCCTGGCTACTAACTGTGTCAGAGAGAAGATGCAGCCATCAGTCTGGAGCCTGAATCCAATTAAGTTCAACTTATTCGCTTTGAGCTCATCGCCATTTGCAGATTCACTTTGTCTAGAGTCCGTCACCTCAGGAGGCGACTCAAAACCAATAGAGTTTCGATGAATTGCGATGGATACATTCAACAACTTGGACACACCCAGCCAGGCCTGTATCCCATGTCCTACGTCTTGTGATTCATCCATGGCACTATATTGTAGGAGCACCGTAGGCCTCATACCTTGCTTGAAGCTTTGTGCAACAGGAGAAGCTTTGGAAATTTTAGCTTTATCAAACGGAAGGCATTACATCAAGCGGCGTAGCATAATCAATAAAAATCTTTCTGATTTGCATTTGTATAATCGTATTTTCTCACAATAAATTCGATTGAGTGACATTTAGCCTGCAGTGTGTGTGATCTGTCGGCGTGCTGTGCTCTGCCGGGTGGGCCTGGAGAGGTACGGGAATGATAATGAGGAACTTAGGTTGCTACCCCGGGCGGTTTGCTCTCAGGCCGGGCAGAGGCTCTAACCGTGGGAGGGGCGCAGAGCTTGTAGGAGCACGAATCGGCAGCAGTACGGAGCTCAGTACCATTCCAGGCGCACTGCAGCTGCCCATCGGAACCGGGTGGCAAATCCTGGCTCTTCACGGGTGAGCTGAGCCAGTCAGTTTCGGAAGAAAATTTAACCAGGAGGTGCGTCACGCTCAGGCAGTGGTCCCATCCTCAACCACTCCCCCGAATCCACAAAAGCGCAAAGTGTAGTGGGGACCACTCCCTGGAACAGAGCAACCTGCTCTAAAATGCGTCACTGATGGTGAGACGCTCTCTTTAAAAGGGGTCCCTGATGGTGAAAATCTCTCTTTAATAGGGGTCCCGATTGGTGAGACTTGCTCATTAAAAGGCGGCCCAATTGGGTCGACTCCCTCTTTAAACGCGATCCCTGATGGTGAGACTCTCTCTTTAAAAGGGGTCCCTGATGGAGAAACGCTCTCTTTAAAAGGGTTCCCTGATGGTGAGGCTCCCTCTTTAAAAGGGGACCCTGATGGTGAGACTCTCTCTTTAAAAGGGGTCCCTGATGGTGAGACTCTCTCTTTAAAAGGGTTCCCTGATGGTGAGGCTCCCTCTTTAAAAGGGGTCCCTGATGGTGAGACTCTCTCTTTTAAAGGGGACCCTGATGGTGAGACTCTCTCTTTAAAAGGGGTCACTGATGGTGAGTCACTCTCTTTAAAAGGGGTCCATGATGGTGAGGCTCCCTCAATTAATGGGGTCCCTGATGGTGAGACTCTCTCTATATAAGAGATCCCTGATGGTGAGATTCTCAAATTAAAAGGGGTCCCTGATGGTGAGACTCTCTCTTTAAAAGTGGTCCCTGATGGTGAGACTCTCTCTTTAAAAGGGGTCCCTGATGGTGAGACTCTCTCTTTAAAAGTGGTCCCTGATGGTGAGACTCTCTCTTTAAAAGTGGTCCCTGATGGTGAGACTCTCTCTTTAAAAGGGGTCCCTGATGGTGTAGGGGGTGGTGTGTGGCTAATTAGTGGGGGGGAGGTTTTAAGAGAGCGAAAAATAAAAATGACAGCAGAGAAGGCAATAGAGCAAGGTAGCAGTGGGGGAATTAAAAACCAGAGCGTGTCAGGAAGGGACAGAATGTATAATGATAAAGGTAAAGTAGTAAAAGGGGTAGAAGCAGGAATAAATTGTCAGAAAACATATTTGAAAGTTCGTTATCTGAATGCACGCAGCATTCGTAACAAAATTGATGAGTTGACGGTGCAAAGAACTACACATGGGTATGATCTGGTGGCCATTACGGAAACATGGCTGCAAGATAATTATGACTGGGAACTAAACATACAAGGGTATTTGACAATTAGGAAGGACAGACAGGAAGGAAAGGGAGGTGGGGTTGCTATGTTAATCAAGGATGGAATCACTGCAATAGTCAGAAATGATATTGGGTCAAAGGATCAGGATAGTGAAACAGTTTGGGTGGAGATAAGGAATAATAAGGGGAAGAAGTCACTAGTGGGCGTAATCTATAGGCCTCCTAACAATTGCAACTCTGTTGGTCGGAGTATAAATCAGGAAATAGTTGGGGCTTGTAATAAGGGAACAGCTATAATCACGGGGGATTTTAACTTTCATATTGACTGGACTAATTAAATTGGGCATGGCAGCATTGAGGAAGAGTTCATAGAGTGTATTAGGGATGGGCTCCTTGAGCAGTATGTAACTGAACCAACCAGGGGCAGGCAATCTTAGATCTGGTCCTGTGTAATGAGACAGGATTAATAAAAAAATGTCCTAGTAAAGGATCCCCTTGGAATGAGTGACCATAATATGGTTGAATTCCAAATTCAGTTTGAGGGTGAGAGAGTTGGATCTCAAACCAGCGTACTAAGCTTAAATAAAGGAGACTATGAAGGTATGAGAGTAGTATTGATTGAAGTGGACTGGGAAAACAGATTAAAGTGTAAGACGGTACAAGAGCAGTGGTCTACATTCAAAGAGATATTTCACATCTTTCAAGATAAATATATTCCACTGAGGAAAAAGGGGAGTAAAAGAAAAGACAGCCATCCGTGGCTTAGTAAAGTAATAAAGGATAGTATTCGACTGAAAACAAGGGCATAAAAATTAGCCAAATCTAGTGGGAGGATAGAAGATTGGGAAGCATTTAAAAGCCAGCAAAGAATAACTAAAAGATTAATTAAGAAAGGGAAGATAGATTATGAAAGTAAACTAGCAAAAAATATAAAAACAGATAGCAAGAGTTTCTACAGCTATATAAAAAGAAAAAGGGTGGCTAAAGTGAACGATGGTCCCTTAGAGGATGGGACCGGGAAACTAGTGGTGGGGAACATGGAGATGGCAAAGGTGCTGAACAAATATTTTGTATCAGTCTTTACAGTAGAGGACACTAAAAATATCCCAACACTGAACAAACAGGGGGCAATGGGGGGGAGGGGGAGGAGCTAAACACGATTAAAATCACTAAGGAGATGGCACTCAGTAAAATAATGGGACTTAAGGCAGAAAAATCCCCCGGACCTGATGGCCTACATCCTAGGGTCTTGAGAGAAGTGGCGGTAGGGATTGTGGATGCATTGGTGATCATTTTCCAGAACTCCCTGGACTCAGGAAAGGTCCCGGCAGATTGGAAAACTGCTAATGTAACACCCCTATTTAAGAAGGGAAGTAGACAAAAAGCTGGAAACTATAGACTAGTTAGCCTAACATCTGTGGTTGGCAAAATGTTGGAGTCCATTATTAAATAAACAGTAACAGAGCATTTGGATAAACATAATTTAATCGGACAGAGTCAGCATGGTTTTACGAAGGGGAAGTCATGTTTGACAAATTTGCTCGAATTCTTTGAGGATGTAACATACAGGGTGGATAAAGGGGAACCAGTGGATGTAGTGTATTTGGACTTCCAAAAGGCATTTGACAAGGTTCCACACAAAAGATTACTGATCAAGATAAAAAATCATGGGGTTGGGGGTAATATACTGGCATGGGTGGAAGATTGGCTATCTAACAGAAAACAAAGAGTTGGGATAAATGGTTCGTTCTCGGGCTGGCAATCAGTAACTAGTGGTGTTCCGCAGGGGTCAGTGCTGGGACCCCAACTCTTTACAATCTATATTAACGATTTGAAGGAAGGGACCGAGTGCAACATATCCAAGTTTGCCGACAATACAAAGATGGGAGGGAAAGCAGTGAGTGAGGAGGACATAAAAAACCTGCAAAAGGACATAGGCAGGCTAAGTGAGTGGGCAGAGATTTGGCAGACGCAATATAATGTTGGAAAGTGTGAGGTTATGCACTTTGGCAGAAAAATCAAAGAGCAAGTTATTATCTAAATGGAGAGAAACTGCAAGTGCTACAGTACAAAGGGATCTGGGGGTCCTGGTGCATGAAACACAAAAAGTTAGTATGCAGATGCAGCAGGTGATCAGGAAGGCCAATGGAATCTTGGCTTTTATTGCAAGGGGGATGGAGTATAAAAACAGGGAAGTCTTGCTGCAGTTATACAGGGTATTGGTGAGGCCACACCTGGAATACTGCATGCAGTTTTGGTTTCCATATTTAAGAAAAGATATACTTGCTCTCGAGGCGGTTCAGAGAAGGTTCACTCGGTTGATTCCAGAGATGAGGGGGTTGACGTATGAGGAAAGGTTGAGTAGGTTGGGACTCTACTCATTGGAGTTCAGAAGAATGAGAGGCGATCTTATCAAAACATATAAGATTGTGAGGGGGCTTGATCGGGTGGATGCAGTGAGGATGTTTCCACTGATGGGTGAGACTAGAACTAGGGGGCATAATCTTAGAATAAGGGGCTGCCCTTTCAAAACTGAGATGAGGAGAAACTTCTTCACTCAGAGGGTAGTAAATCTATGGAATTTGCTACCCCAGAGAGCTGTGGAAGCTGCAACATTAAATAAATTTAAAATGAAGATAGGCACCAACGACATAGGTAAAAAGAGGGATGAGGTCCTGCAGCAAGAATTTAGGGAGCTAGGTGAAGGATTAAAGAGCAGGACCTCAAAGGTTGTAATCTCTGGATTACTCCCGGTGCCACGTGCTAGTAAGTATAGGAATAGGAAGATAGAACAGATGAATGCGTGGCTAAAGGGATGGTGCAGGGGGGAGGGCTTTAGTTTCCTGGATCACTGGGTCTGCTTCTGGGAAAGGTGGGACTTGTACAAGTCGGACGGTTTACACCTGAACCAGAGGGGAACCAATATCCTTGCGGGGAGGTTTGCTAGCACTGCTGGGGAGGGTTTAAACTAACTTGGCAGGGGGTTGGGGTACAGAGTGGAGCTATAGTAGGGGGTGATTTACAGCCGAATACAGAGGGAAAAACAAGTCAGCTGGGAAGGCAGAGCAAATATGTGAAGGCAAAAGAGAATATGGCAGGGCTGGAAGGCATTTATTTTAATGCAAGGAGTCTTGCAAATAAGGTGGATGAACTGAAGTTGTTGTTGAACACATGGGAGTACGATATTGTTGCTATCACGGAGACATGGTTGAGGGAGGGTCAGGACTGGCAGCTCAATATTCCGGGGTATAGAATCTTCAGGCGAGACAGAGGGGGGTGTAAAAGGGGAGGGGGTGTTGCAATATTAATTAAGGAGTCAATTACTGCTGTAAGGAGGGATGATATATTAGCGGGTTCCTCTAATGAGGCCATATGGGTAGAACTTAAAAACAAAAAGGGGGCAAGCACTTTGCTGGGAGTGTACTATAGGCCCCCAAACAGTCAGGGGGAGATAGAGGAACAGATATGTAGGCAAATCTCAGAAAAGTGCGAAAATAATAGGGTAATAATAGTGGGGGATTTCAACTTCCCCAATATAAATTGGGACAGTCAGAGTGTGAAAGGCTTAGAGGGTGCAGAATTCTTAAAGTGCATCCAGGAGAGCTTTTTGAGCCAACATGTAGAAAGTCCTACAAGAGAGGGGGCGGTACTGGACCTAATTCTGGGGAATGTAGCCGGGCAAGTGGTGGAAGTGTCAGTAGGAGAGCATTTTGGCGACAGTGACCATAATTCGGTGAGATTTAAGGTGGTCATGGAAAAAGACAAAGACGGCCCGGAAATAAGGGTTCTAAATTGGGGGAAGGCCGATTTTAATATGATAAGGCAGGATCTGGCCAAAGTGGACTGGGAGCAGGTGGTTTTAGGAAAATCCATATCAAAACAGTGGGAGACTTTCAGAAGGGAAATAGAGAGAGTACAACGCCAACATGTTCCTGTAAAGGTCAAGGGTGGGACCAACAAGCAAAGGGAACCTTGGATGACAAGGGATATACAAAAATGCATTAGAAATAAAAGGGGGGCTTTTGGCAGTTACAAAAGACTAAAGACGGAAGAAGCCCTAGAGGAGTATAAAAAGTGTAGGGGCATACTTAAAAAAGAAATTAGGAGGGCGAGGAGGGGCCATGAAATAACACTGGCGAGCAAAATAAAGGAAAATCCTAAGATGTTTTATAAGTATATTAAGGGCAAGAGGATAACCAGGGAAAGGGTAGGGCCCATTAGGGACCAAAGTGGCAATCTGTGTGTAGAGCCAGAGGATGTAGGCGGGGTTTTAAATGAATTTTTTGCATCTGTGTTCACTATGGAGAAAGACGATGCAGACATAGAAATCGGGCAAGGGGACTGTGACATACTTGAACATATTAGCATCGAGAGGGAGGAGGTGCTAGCGGTTTTAGCAGGCCAAAAAGTGGATAAATCCCCAGGCCCGGACGAGATGTATCCCAGGCTGCTGTGGGAGGCAAAGGAGGAGATTGCAGGGGCTCTGACACAAATTTTCAGAACCTCTCTGGCCACAGGGGATGTACCAGAGGACTGGAGAACAGCTAACGTAGTACCATTATTCAAGAAGGGTAGCAGGGATAAACCAGGGAATTACAGGCCAGTGAGTCTAACATCTGTGGTGGGGAAATTATTGGAAAAAATTCTGAGGGACAAAATTAATCTCCACTTGGAGAGGCAAGGATTAATCGGGAATAGTCAGCATGGCTTTGTCAAGGGTAAATCATGTCTGACAAATCTGATTGAATTTTTCGAGGGGGTGACTACGGGGGTGGATGAGGGAAATGCTGTGGATGTGGTTTACATGGACTTCAGTAAAGCTTTTGACAAAGTCCCGCATAGGAGACTGGTCAAGAAGGTAAGAGCCCATGGGATCCAGGGTGCCTTGGCGCGTTGGATCCTAAACTGGCTGAGTGGCAGGAGGCAGAGGGTGATGGTCGAAGGTTGCTTTTGTGACTGGAAGCCTGTGTCCAGTGGGGTACCTCAGGGATCGGTGCTGGGTCCCTTGTTGTTTGTGATCTACATAAATGATTTGGATGAGAATGTAAAAGGTATGATCAGTAAGTTCGCAGATGACACGAAAATTGGTGGGGTGGTAAATTGCGAGGAGGAAAGCCTCAGGCTACAGGACGATATAAATGGGTTGGTCAAATGGGCGGAAAAGTGGCAAATGGAATTTAACCCTGAAAAGTGCGAGGTGATGCATTTTGGACGGACAAATAAGGCAAGGGAATACACAATGAGTGGTAGGACCCTAGGAAGTACAGAGGGTCAGAGGGACCTTGGTGTACATGTACATAGATCCCTGAAGGCAGCGGAGCAGGTAGATAAGGTGGTTAAAAAGGCATATGGGATACTTGCCTTCATTAGCCGAGGCATAGAATATAAGAGCAGGGAGGTTATGATGGAGCTGTACAAAACGCTGGTGAGGCCACAGCTGGAGTACTGTGTGCAGTTCTGGTCGCCTCACTATAGGAAGGATGTGATTGCTTTGGAGAGGGTGCAGAGAAGATTCACCAGGATGTTACCTGGGATGGAGCGCCTCAGCTATGAAGAGAGGCTGGACAGGCTGGGGTTGTTTTCCTTGGAGCAGAGAAGGCTGAGGGGGGACCTGATTGAGGTGTACAAAATGATGAGGGGCATAGATAGGGTAGATAAAGAGGAACTTTTCCCCTTAGTAGGGGGGTCAATAACAAGGGGGCATAGATTCAGGGTAAGGGGCAGGAGATTTAGAGGGGATTTGAGGAGGAACTTTTTCACCCAGAGGGTGGTTGGAATGTGGAATTCAATGCCTGAAAGGGTGGTAGAGGCAGGAACCCTCACAACATTCAAGAAGCATTTGGATGAGCACTTGAAATGCCATTGCATACAAGGCTACGGACCAAATGCTGGAAAATGGGATTAGACTGGACAGGGATGGATGGGCGGCGCAGACACGATGGGCCGAAGGGCCTCTTTCTGTGCTGTAAAACTCTATGGCCTAGAAATTCGGTAGGCTTAGCGCCGCTTTTGAGGCGCTAGAGGGCCTAGCGCCGGAGCTATGGCCAGTTTGGAAATTGAGTGGGTCCCTAAATCGGCGATAGGCTGTTAGCGCTGCGCCGGCACCGATGACGTCATCGGCGTGCGCAGCATCCCGGTTGCCATGGTAACCCGCCCGAACTCCGAAATTGACTTGCGGCCGCCTCGCCCGTGGCAGCCGCAAGCAACGTTCTGGCAGAGGTGCCTTACTGGACTTTGCGCTGGCGCATTAAAGGCCCCGCGGCGGCCGGCCGCTTTCCCGCCGGCCGCCTGGCCACAGCTCCCTCCCCGGACTTCTCCCCCCCCCCCGCCCCGGGACAGATGCAAGCCCGCCACTTGTCCGAGGTGCCGGGCTCATTTTTACAATGATTTTCGCGGGCCGCGGCCGGGTGCAGGCAGCTCCTCCTTAAGGGAAGGAGGAGGCCTGCACTTCCCGAACCTGCCGCACCGCAGCGGGCGCCGCAGCGCCGGAATAGCGCCGCAATTCAGCGCGTAGCGCCAGTTTTCAGGCGCAAACAGCTTTCAGCAGTGCCGGCAGCCGTTTGGGCGCAGAACTAGTGAATTTTTGGCCCGCCCAGCACGACTTAGCTCCGGCACTAACTTCCGGCGCTAAAGCCGTCGCTGCGCCAAAACCCAATTTCTAGGCCTATGACTCTATGGCATTTTCCTAGCAGATAAGGGAATTAGGGGTTACGGGGAGAGGGCAGGGAAGTGGACGTGAGTCTAGATTCAGATCAGCCATGATCCTATTGAATGGCGGAGCAGGCCCGAGGGGCCGTATGGCCTACTCCTGCTGCTACTTCTTATGTTCTTATGTTCTTATGTGGCACGTGCGCCCAGTCAGCTTCGCCTCTGACTGTCCCTTGAGCGGTTCGAATCGCTCCCACACCCCTGGGTTCTAGACACCGGACTTAGGTACAGGCGGCGATGCAGAAAATCGAGTAGACAAGTGGTTTGGTATAAGAAAAACAAGATTTTATTAAGAGCAGAATACAACAATCTTATGAAAAATTACTGGTATGAAAATTACAGGCATAAACAGTTATACTTATATGGGAATGGGGAACACACAGCACATCGAGGGAAAACAACTACATTAACAATCCCCTTATCCTTACCCCAGCCTTGTACCTAACTAGATTAAGCTGTGAGGGGCCAGGAATTCATGCTCACCAATCCAAAACCCGTTGCTTTAACAGTTGTGAATTTGAGGTTTGGTCTTCTGTCCTTTGGGGAACCCCGTCGCCACGTGGTCTCAGAGCGCGGTGCTGGAGCTGTTGATGTGACACACCTTCCCTCTCCTCAGCTACCGTCGTCGTCTCGTCGCGATGGGTTCTCTTCTTTTTCTTCTCCATCGGGCGGTCGTCGGCGGTAACGGGGTGGTTGGCGGTCTTTACTGCTTATTCGATTTTACTACCCATTCTTTGACTGCCAGTATATTTGTTGCGGCGCGGACACCTGCGTCTAATGCCGTCTTATTCGCAGTGTTCAATTGCCAACTTATTCTCACTGTCCATGCATACACTGCCGAATTCTTCCCCAAACGCCAGCTGCCCTTCTCTGCTGTTATCGGTTACCTTCTTCTTCGTCTCGTCTCATCTCGCCCCTTTGCGGCCTGTGTGTCCTGCGTGTTATTGAACTCGGGTCTCGTTCTCCTCCCACGTTTGGCCCCAGTGTGATGGGTGTCCTCGGTTGTTGAGCGGTGCGGGGAGCGAGAAGAGAGCCCGCCACGAGGCCAGGGCACGAGTACGAGCGGTAGCAGGCCAAGGCCACGGACAGAGTCAAGGGAAGAGCGAAGAGTAAGAGAGCGATTGCTACTGATGGGCCTCCAATTATACCCATTCTTCCACTCCTTACCTGCGCGCCAAATCAGGTCAGTTCATTGTTTAACTTTTGGCGGGCTGTTTTAAATGATTACAACCATTTATTTTAACTACTTTAGGAGTGGTTATCTCTGGGTCTAATGGCCCCGATGTCCTGGTTGCTTTGTCATGGATAAGACTTGATTGTCTTCATCCTACCTTGATGGCTACTGTGAGCCGTTATCGATTAAACATGCAGGAAGCTAATGGCCACCATTATAGGCCCATCTAGCTTGATTCGATTCGATTCAAATAAATGCGTATTCTGTGTTTACTTTGTCTGGCTGGGTTCCAAAGAGTCTCTGATCACAGATTCTTTTGTTTTAATGTTTCGTCTCCAGGCCTGCTTGCTGGTAGAGCCTTGCTTTTAAAAATCCTGTCAATGTTGGTCACGAGGTTTACAGAAGCCATTTTGGGTGCCCTGTGTTTAATAACTTGTCCAAAAACAGGGTCCCTTGATCCGTAACTTGGGGAGTGCGGGAATTTTGAGAACCCTGCAGCTTACACTCCCCCTGTTGATACTAAACTTGCTTTAAGTGTCATCCTGATGAGGTGAACAAAATTTCCGACCCTCCATAGTCAACCTTCCCCTGCAATTACCTATCTAATATACCCATGACACATGCACTTCCCATTCCGCGAAAATGTGCTATACATAAATATACATAGAATAATTAGTTATTTACACACATCCAAGCATGGAGGGGGTCCAAAACCCCTGCACCACTTAGTACACATATATCTTTATTAACAACGCGTCGAACAATCTTTATTAAAACAACAAACACAAGATACAGCAAAAGAGGACAAAGGGATTAATCAGGAAGGGGAAAATAGAATACGAAAGTAAACTTGCAGCAAACATAAAGACAGACTGCAAAAGCTTTTATCGGTATATCAGGAGGAAAAGACTGGTAAAATCCCAAGTCGGTCCCTTGCAGTCCGATTCGGGAGAATATATAATGGAGAATAAGGAAATGGCAGACCAATTAAACTCATACTTTGGTTCTGTATTCACAAAGGAGGACACAAATAACCTCCCAGGAATATCGGCAAACATAGGGACTAATGAGAGGGAGGAGCTGACAGAAATTAGTATCTCTAGGGATATGGTGTTGGGTAAGTTGAGGGGACTGAAGGCCGACAAATCCCCGGGGCCTGATAAACTACATCCTAGGGTACTTAAGGAGGTGGCCCTGGAGATAGCAGATGCTCTAAGGATCATCTTCCGGAACTCCATTGACTCGGGAACAGTACCCGTGGATTGGAGGGTAGCTAATGTTACCCCAATATTTAAAAAGGGGGGTAGAGAGAAAGCAGGGAATTATAGACCAGTAAGCCTTACATCGGTTGTGGGCAAAATGCTAGAGTCCATTATTAAGGATAAAATAGCGGAGCACTTGACAAATGGGGAAAGGATCGGACAGAGTCAACATGGATTTACAAAGGGTAAATCGTGTTTGACTAATCTGCTGGAATTTTTTGAGGAAGTAACTGGTAAAATAGATGGGGGAGAGCCAGTGGATGTGGTGTACCTTGACTTCCAGAAAGCCTTCGATAAGGTTCCACACAAAAGATTATCATGCAAAATTAAGGCTCATGGGATTGGGGGCAAAGTATTAACGTGGATAGAGAACTGGCTGGCGGATAGAAAACAGAGAGTTGGAATAAACGGCTCGTTTTCGGAGTGGCAGGCAGTGACCAGCGGGGTGCCGCAAGGATCTGTCCTGGGACCCCAGCTGTTCACAATATATATAAATGATCTGGATCAGGGAATTGGATGCAATATTTCCAAATTCGCTGACGACACTAAACTAGGAGGAGGGGTGGGCTCTGATGAGGATGTCAGGAGGCTACAGTGCGATTTGGACAGGTTGGGGGAATGGGCAGATACGTGGCAGATGCACTATAATGTGGATAAATGCGAGGTTATCCACTTTGGGGGTAAAAACAGGAGGGTAGATTATTATCTAAATGGCAATAGATTGGGAGATGGGGAGGTGCAGAGGGACCTGGGTGTTCTTGTGCACCAGTCACTGAAGGAGAGCATGCAGGTGCAACAGGCGATCAAGAAGGCAAATGGTATGTTGGCCTTCATATCAAGGGGGTTCGAGTATAGGAATAGGGATACCTTACTACAGCTGTACAAGGTGCTGGTGAGACCGCATCTGGAGTATTGTGTACAGTTTTGGTCGCCCCATCTGCGGAAGGATGTTCTTGCCATGGAGGGAGTGCAACGGCGATTCACCAGGCTGATACCTGGAATGGCGGGAATGACCTACGAAGAGAGATTAAATAGTTTGGGCTTGTACTCACTGGAGTTTAGAAGATTGAGAGGGGATCTCATCGAAACATATAAAATTATGGCAGGCCTGGACAGGCTGAATTCAGAGAGAATGTTTCCAATGGCCGGGGAGCACAGAACCAGGGGCCACAGTCTAAAAATAGCGGGCAAATCATTTAAAACAGAGATGAGGAAGAATTTCTTCACTCAAAGAGTGGTGAGCCTGTGGAATTCCCTGCCACAGAGGGCTGTGAAGGCTAATTCAATAAATATTTTCAAGAGAGAATTGGATATATTTCTGAAGGCTAAGGGGATTAAGGGTTACGGAGAAAAGGCGGGGACGGGGTACTGAACTGGTAAGATCAGCTATGATCTCAGACGAAGATCAGCCATGATCTCATTGAATGGCGGAGCAGGCTCGAAGGGCCGAATGGCCTACTCCTGTTCCTATCTCTATGTTTCTATGTTTCTAAACAATCTTTAATCAGAAAATACAAAAAAACTCAAACAGGCGTATCTCCCTCCACCTTCACATAATATTCCTTCCAGATCCTCTGGTTTCGGAATTCTAGTATCTGACCCTTTCCTTTGCACTGAGTGCAGACTAGGTACAATACTATCCACAACTGGCAAACCACGAGAATGTGGGAAGCCAGCCTAATCCACGAAGGGACCTCTATATTATTGAAAATCTCCCACCAGGGTGGAATCACAATGTCCAATATCTTAGCCCTTATCTCTACTGCTTTCTGCTCCAGAGTGTAAAGATGTTTCTGTGAAACTATAACGGCTTTGAGTATTTTGGTAAGATGTTCTGGGAGAGGGAGAATTTCGTAGCCAAAATGCGCTACGTACTTCTGCAGGTTGGTAAAATTCTCCTTTACAGTGAGGTGAACAGTGGAGGGTTCAGGAATGGGGACAATTCGTTCCTGGGCTACTTGAACTTCTGCCTCGGGTTTAAAGCAGAAACTGCTGTCACATACCGGACACCAGCTATGCTGTCCATGCTGGTAATGGGGCACGCCTGTGATGACACAATGTGTCCCACCTCCTATATATGCTACCTGTGGGGGAACATGGTCTTGTGCCATTGCCTCCATGGTACAGTTTATAGGTTTTGCGCCAACAGCTTTAATCCCACACTGTGGTTTTGAATAGGCGTTCAAGTGCTGGGGACACAGGTTTATGTGTGCCCCCCCCTGGCTCCGGCACCCCGAGAGGCCAGTACCTGTCATAGCGTGTTTCCACTTTATGACGTAAGGTGGGACCGCTGTGAAACGAATGTGTGCACCCCCTTGAATGACTCCAATGTTCTCCACCCTGTATACCAGTGCGGGTCGGGTTGTCCTACCCATGACCGGCATCCTAACTACTATTCCCATGATCATGTGGTTAGACCGCCCACAATCCACTGGGACTGGGTAGGCCTCAGAAGCTAGTCGGTGTTGGCATGTGCTTAATGCATTCTCAAACGGATGGAGGGCTGCGAGGTGTTTGTTGCTGATCCAGGAGGGGACTAAACCCTATTTTAAATCCTCCAGATTACTGCGGCCCTCGCCCAGCAACCATGCCCCATACAGCACGCACACCTCGTTCTGCGCAGCCTGGTAAGAAGCGTCTCTGTCCTCCCTTATGAGGGCATTTACCGTCTTTGCGTGCTTCTCCAACTCCGCTATAATCTCCTTTAAATGGACCATCATGGCCTGCTCCTCATGTAACTCCGAGCCCACTACCTTGTTCTCATCCATTAATATCTTCCTTAACTATGTTTTTAAACCGTTTATCTGGGTCTGTAGCTCTATATCATCCAAACTGTTGATAACAGAGGACCCAGTATTAAACGCAGTAAAAACATCATTCCATACTCCCCTTCTTTGTCTCCCTGCATTACCCAAAAACTCGCGGTGTGTGGTGTACAGTTCGGTTTTGTCAATATTGGCGAAATCGGACTCATAAAACTTCTTGAACATGTCCTTTAACAAGGCCTGGTATAGCTGCTCTGTCCCTTTGGGACACCACTCCGGTAAGTGTACCTCGGTGAAATTTAAAATCACGGAGGCTACCGCGTAGTGTATCCCCTGGTACAGTACCTGATTCGTAGGCACCAATACCAGCACATTCCCTGGTCCCCTGGTGGTGGCAGTGCACCCCTCCCCGCCTGTCCTTGCTGCCTGAGTCATGGGCAAGGGCTTTCGGGCGCGTGCCACTAGCTCAGTGGCTTTAACTGGGGCTGGGTACCGTGGGACTATGCATGTGTGCAGGTGGGAATCCCATTCCACCCCCTTCCCATTATCCTGCCATGATGTGGAGAAGATGATAGATATGCCTGTAGGGCAGGCCCTTTGTGACCCCCACATACAGACATAGATTCCCTGTTCCGACTCCCACCACTTGTCCCAACATACACTAGTCCCTTTTTGGGTCCCGGTGACCGTTCGGTGGGTGCCGTTTCCCATCCGTTCCCAGTCGGCTGTTCGATCCCCCATGTCCGTGCTCAGTTTTCTGAGCCACCACCATCTTCCCAGGGGAATCTGTCCTGTGCAAGTCAGGCACACGCGTTTCCCCTCAGTGACCCCGATCCGTGAGGCCACAACCTGTACGCTGGGGCAGAGGAGGGAGGCCTCCCCGTAGGTGAATCCGGTCTGGCTGGAGTACCGGGTGGAGTTGGATCCCAACCACCCAGGCCATCTTCCCTTGTGGGCGTAGATGGCAGGTCCCTCCGCGCCTTGTTCACTGCTCCCGGCAGTCACCACTGGAGCCTTTTCTCCTGAGCACCCGTAGATGTGAGAGTCCTCCACGTCGCCTCGCTTTCCGACGCTCATCCATAGCAGGGCGAGTAGGATTACGCTCCCCTTCATCCTGAAAGTCTTTCTGCAACAGATACAAAAACATGCAGCCAGGCCCCCAAGAGATTCTCTGGCTTGGGTGAAGCATAGTCGGGTCTCACGACCTCGACTCAAATACACACACTCTTAGCAGATTACTACTTAATAAAACCTACCCAACGCCTTTCTTAACTTAAGCTAAATACCTAAACTTAAAACTAAATACCGAAACTTAAAATTATGAACTTACATTACCTAAACTATATACATCCGCTGCCCGTCTCCGGGCGGCCAGCCTCATTCCTGGTTGGGCTGCGGCACACCGCTCCACCCGACGTGGCCGCACTGTCCTGCACTGTTGGTCCCTCGCCGCCCGTGGCTGCTGGCTGAGGACCTCTGTCCTTGGACTTCCCCCTGACTCGGGAGGCTGTCCTTTTAAACTGGGGAGCTGGTGACCATGGCTTCCTTGGCTGGGGCGTCCATGGGGACCTTCTAGGGGCTTTGGGGGGTGGGGTTTTCTTGGCTGGTGGGCCTTTAACCCGAACCGCTGCTCCCTCAGGCTTGACCTCTCCCGAACCCGGGCTAGGGGCAAGTAACTCTTCACAGCCTGTTGCTGCAAGCTGAGAGTCTCCGCCCCCAGGTCCCATAACTGGGTACGGGGCGGGGTTTTCGACCTCGGGTCCATCCTCCTCTACACCTGGATTAGGGCGGGGTTTTCACCCTCGGGTCCCTCCTCCTCTACACCTGGGTTAGGGGCGGGGTTTTCACCCTCGGGTCCCTCCTCCTCTACACCTGGGTTAGGGGCGGGGTTTTTGTCCTCGGGTCCCTCCTCACCTGGAGCCCAGAAGAGTGGGGGAGTGTCCCAATCGGTGGGCGGGATGGCACCTCCCCTTAAGCAAGCCACAGCGCCTGCCTGTGCAGTCTGTGAACTCGCTCCTGCTGCAGGCTGAGGATCTCTACCCTCAGACCATACCCTAACTGGCTGTTTTCCCCTTTCAGGTTTAAACAGCTTGCACTGATTAATGTGAAACCATCTTGTGCGCCGAGGCATCTTAACGGCATATACCATGGGGCTGGCTTTGTCTAAAATGCTTAGGGCCCCATGTATAATGGTTCCAAACTCCCTACTCGGGCATAGTTCCTCACCATGACCTGATCTCCTACCTCCCACTCGTGGTGCTTTCGGGGTTCTAACAGCAATCGGTTACTCCGATGCTGCTTTCCCATGTTCCCAGCCGCCTGCTCGTGGACCTGTTTAAGGTGCTCAAAGAGGTTTCGGGCGAACCTGTCCCGGTTTACCTCTCTGAGCTGACCTTCTGTGAGCACCGGGGCTAGTACATGGGTGGGGGTCCGCATAACCCTGCCAGTCATCAGCTCGTACGGTGAGTACCCCGTGCTTTTAGACTGGCTGGCTCGGATCCCCATCAGAACCAACGTTAGGGCCTGGGCCCATTTACAGGGCGAGTCCACCATCTCCTTCCTCAATCTTTCTTTTAGGGTCCTATTCATTCTTTCCACAATCCCTGATGATTGCGTTATGGGCCACGTGCCAATTCCTCTCGATGCCTAGCAGCATAAGGGTATTCTGCATCACCTGTCCGGTAAAATGACTCCCTTGGTCGGACTCCACGTACTGTGGTAGTCCCCACCGCGAGAACACTTCCCGGACCAGGATCCTGACAGTACCCTGAGCTGTGGCTGTTCTGCAGGGGAAGGCCTCTACCCGTTTGGTGAACACATCCACCAGGACTAGGCAGTACTTATAGCCTCCCTGGGCAGTGGGCAGGGGCCTGATATAATTGACCTGTATCGACTGCCATGGTCCCTATACCCTCCTGATGTGTCCCATAGGTACCTTCCTTTTGTGGGGGTCAGGGTTATTAGCAGCACACACAAGACAGCCTGCACAGAATTTGCGGACATCTTCCCTGAGTCCTGGCCACCATCCTGCCTGTTCCACCCGCTGCCAGGTGGTCTCAGGCCTGGGGTGACCCTCATGGGCCAGTTGAAGGAATTCCCTCCGGTGTTGCTGCGGCACAACCCACTGTTCCCCCCAGAACAGCATGCCCTCTTTTGCGGTGAGGGTTGCTGTGCCATACGGAACCTCTACTCTTTTCCCTCAGTTACTCCACTGAGGACCGCTTTGAGGACGGGGTCTTGGCCTTGGACCATCTTAAGGCCCGGGGCTAACGCTACCCCTGCACTCCCTTGGGTCCCGTCCCTACATCTGACCACCGCCATGGGTCTGGACCCAAATGGGTCCCAGAAAGTGCCTGTACGGGCACCCTCCTTGGCGAGCATGTCAGCCTGCTGGTTGACCTGGCCGCGGGGTTCTGTGGAGAAGTGGGCTTTCACCTTGTGGATGAAAACCTCCCCTTCCTCCCCCACTGCTGCCAGGATCTTTTTCAGCAGGGGTTTTACTGTGAGGTGTCTCCCGTCAGCGGAGGTGTATCCGCGGCGGGACCAGATGGCCATGTACTCCGTACACGAATTGTACGTAAACATACTGTCCGAGCAAATCGTGTGGGGGGGGGGAAGATTTTGGGGTGTGTAACGACGTACACTACTGCGGACAGTTCAGCCTGCTGGGCGCTCATGGTGCTGGGGAGCTTAATCGCCAGGGCAATGTTTGCCGCTGGGTCATAAACTCCACACCCCGTGAGACGCTCGCCAGCAGATACCGTGCTGGAACCATCTACATAGATCTCGTGGCCTGTGGGATGTATCCCGGCCCGTATACCTATGTTCACTTCCCAAACCCATTCTATGGAACACTGGTGGGCTGTTCCAGGATATACCAGGTTGGCTGCGAGCTTTGGCTCACAGAGACCCTTCACCTTAAGATCCATCTGCAAGAGGAGCAAGGTCCAGCGGGCAATGCGGGCACTGCTCACTGTTCCATCCTTGATCCTGTAGGATTTTGCAATAATTTTGAAATTTTCTACAGTTCCGAAGATTGATTTTTGATTAAAGAATGCCTGGGTAGAATATACCTTTAATAATCCAGAGATCAAAATGGCCGTCAGACCTCGTGGCAGAAGACAAAAGACAGTCTCTGTTCAAAGCACGGACTGACAAAAAGGACTTGAAAGGCAGCCTGTGTGTTTCTGTGAAAAAGGATAATCAAAGATGGCTGTCCGACCTCGTGGCAGAAGACACCACACAGTCTGTGTGCACATGAAAAGGGAAAATCAAAGATGGCTGACAAAGGATTTAGAAAAAACCCCAGCCCCTGAAGATTTAAACTGTCAATCAAAGGCAGTTCGGGGAAGCAGGACAATCGATGTTTGTTTACAGAGAGTCTACAATGAAGACACAAAGGATTAACCACTTGAGACTGCCAATCAATTGCGGTTGGGCGTGACCACATGACAATCAGATTGTTTACACTAACATCCAAGGGCTGTTTACTCAGCAATTAAGGAAATAGACATGTGTTTTTTTCAAACCAAGACAGCTCTATTCAAACCCATCGATGAATGGGAATACATTCAAAAACCCATCATAAGGAAAATGGGTAATTCATCCAAAACCCATCACAGTCAATGGGGACATCGGATCCCTTTTGTTTAGCCCAGATGCATCCGGACTTGGGCGGGAAGATTTCGGCCCCAAATGGGGTATAAGATAGCTTCTCAAGAAGCCATCTCTCTCTCTCTGCAGCCTCACCTCCATGCCCCATCTACAACTCGGGAGCCCGCCCAAGGAGTGTAATACCAGCAGTTACTTTTAAACACTGGGGTATTTCCATTTTTGGGGTGATGAAGAATCTAAGACCGCAAGGGCATGGGGCAGGCGTTCATTGGTGAGCATACATTTTCTGGCCCATTACAAGGCAACTTAGAATAGGTATAGGGGTGGGAATTAAGGGGAATTTTGTTAAAACTGTAAATTTAGTCAATGTTCCCTCGTTGTGTCCGTTTTCTCCTCCCCTATTTAAGTAACAGTGTTGCACTAAGCAGAAAAGTGCTGTAGTGGACACTAAGTGTGCTGTATTAAAAGTGCTGTATGATGCGCTATCAATTACTCATAAAAGACTGAGAGTTAGAAGAGTAACCAAAGGCTTTTATTAACAACAGAATGGAGGTCTGCCTCGCGTGGTCGACCGGTCCATGATACTAAGGGCTGGGGAGCAGTCACCTTTATACTAGGACCTGTGGGAGGAGTCAGCCGAGGCATGTCCAGGCATGTACACAGTGGAATACAAACAGGACAAACAGGAATACAAACAGTGGTTTACCACATTCACCCCTTGTTTAAAATTGAGTCCGGCGGGGTGAAGTGTATTAAAAGTTAGTGTATTGGAGTCTCTCCGGAGGTCTTGTCTGCCGCTGTGATCTGCGTGGCGACGGCAGGGGTAGTGAAGTTTCCGGCGTCGAGTCCAGCGTAGGCTGTGGCACAGGCGTGTCGTCCTCGTAGATGTCGAGCGGGTCGCGGGGCCCAGGCCTGCCGTCTGCTGGGGCTGGATATCGGATCGTGGGGGGGGGTGGTAGTGGGTAGTGGGTTACTGCGGCCCCCGAGGGTGCAAGGTCTCTTATGGAGACTGTGTCCTCCCGCCCGTCTGGGTATGCGATGTAAGCATACTGGGGGTTGGCGTGGAGGAGGTCGACCCTCTCGACCAGGGGGTCCGTTTTATGGGTCCTCACGTGTCTTCTCAGTAGGACCGGCCCTGGGGACGTCAGCCATGGCGGTAGCGATGTCCCCGATGTGGACTTCCTTGGGAAGACAAACATTTTCTCATGAGGGGTGGCGTTAGTGGCAGTGCAGAGCAGTGACCGAATAGAGTGGAGCGCATCGGGGAGCACATCCTGCCAGCGGGAGGTTGGAAGGCCCCTAGGCCTAGATTTTCAGTATAGACAGTTTTGGGGCGCTAACCTTAGCGCCCGCCCGAAGTTAGCGCCCGCCCCAAAGTAGCGCCCCGTTGCCGGAAATTCAGTGGCTTCGCCCTAAGAGGTTGGTGGAGCGCTAAAAGAGGCGTTCCACTACTATCTTTAGGCGCTAAGCCGGCGGTGCAGAGCGCTGCGCACGGCAGACACTCTGGTGCCAGTGAGCTCTTAAAGGGGAAGGGTGCATGTGTTTATTTGCAAAGGCAGAGTCTGGGGAGGAGGAGGAGGAGGAGGAGGAGGAGGAGGAGGAGGAGGAGGAGGACCCTTTAATTTGCGCTCCCCAGGGTGTGTTGCGTTCCATTTTACAAACGCACTGGACGCCAGCCGCACAATCGGGCGGTCCGACTGAAGTTTGGATTCGGGGCGGCCAAAGGGCGTTGCACGAGGATGTGACGTCATTTTCTGCGCGCGCATCCGGGCGGCCGCTAAACTTTGCGCCGGCGCTAACGGGCAACTTAATTTGGGGCGGGGCGCAAACTGCACTGCGCCCAGGCGCTACACGCATAGCGCCCGAAAATCACTTCTCTTAAGGCGCTAACTGCTGGCGCAAGCAACTGAAAATCTAGCCACTAGACTTTAAGGCTAGCAGGACGGCCTTCCAAACTGTCGCATTTTCTCTTTCCACCTGTCCGTTCCCCCGGGGGTTGTAACTGGTGGTCCTGCTTGTGGCAATACCCCTAGTTAGCAGGTACTGACGGAGTTCGTCGCTCATAAACGATGAGCCCCGGTCGCTATGGATATAGCTGGGGAAGCCGAACAGGGTGAAGAGGTTGTTCAGACATTTAATGACCGTGGCACTGGTCATGTCCGGGCAGGGGAAGGCGAACGGGAAACGGGAGTACTCATCAATAATATTGAGGAAGTACACATTGCGGTCGGAGGAGGGGAGAGGCCCTTTAAAATCGACGCTCAGGCGCTCGAAGGGGCGAGTGGCTTTTATCAGGTGGGCCCTGTCTGGTCTATAAAAGTGCGGTTTGCACTCAGCGCAGACTTGGCAGTTCCTGGTCATGGTCCTGACCTCCTCAATAGAGTAAGGCAGGTTGCGGGCCTTGATGAAGTGGAAGAACCTGGTGACCCCCGGGTGGCAGAGGTCATTGTGGAGGGCCCGCAGTCTATCGATCTGCGCGCTGGCGCAGGTGCCACGCGATAGCGCATCCGGGGGTTCATTTAGCTTCCCGGGCCGGTACAAGATCTCGTAGTTGTAGGTGGAAAGTTCGATTCTCCACCTCAAGATCTTGTCATTTTTGATTTTGTCCCTCTGCTTGTTGTTAAACATAAAAGCAACTGAACGCTGGTCAGTGAGCAGGGTAAATCGTTTTCCGGCCAGGTAGTGCCTCCAATGACGCACAGCCTCCACAATCGCCTGGGCCTCCTTCTCAACAGCGGAGTGTCTGGTCTCCGGGCCTTGGAGGGTTCATGAAAAGAAGGCCACGGGTCTCCCCGCCTGATTGAGGGTAGCGGCCAGGGCAAAGTCAGACGCGTCGCTTTCCACCTGGAAGGGGATGGATTCGTCCACTGCGTGCATGGTGGCTTTGGCAATGTCCTCCTTGATACGGTGGAAGGCTAAGCGGGCCTCTGCCGTCAAGGGAAAAGAGGTGGACTTGATCAGCGGACGGGCCTTGTCCGCATAGTAGGGGACCCCCTGGGCGTAATAGGAGAAAAACCCTAGGCACCTCTTCAGGGCCTTGAGGCAGTGGGGCAGTGGAAGTTCCATAAGGGGACGCATCCGGTCGGGGTCGGGGCCGATGACTCCGTGTTCCACAACACAGCCAAGGATGGCGAGGCGGTTTGTGCGGAATATGCACTTCTCCTTGTTATATGTCAGGTTTAGGAGTTGGGCGGTGCGGAGGAATTTTTCGAGGTTTGCGTCATGGTCCTGCAAGTCACGGCCGCAGATGGTCACATTGTCCAGATATGGGAAAGTGGCCTGCAACGCATTTTGATCTACCATCCGGTCCATCTCCCTTTGGAAGACGGAGACCCCGTTGGTGACGCCAAAGGGAACCCTAAGGAAGTGATAGAGGCGGCCGTTTGCCTCAAAGGCAGTGTACTGGCGGTCCTCAGGGCGGATGGGGAGCTGGTGGTACGCTGATTTCAGGTCAATGGTCGAGAAGACGCGGTACTGCGCGATCTGGTTGACCATATCAGCTATACGGGGGAGTGGGTAGGCGTCCAGCAGGGTGTAGCGATTTATTGTCTGGCTGTAGTCGATGACCAGGCGCTGCTTCTCGCCGGTCTTAACGACCACAACCTGGGCTCGCCAGGGGCTGGTGCTGCCCTCAATAATCCCTTCTTTCAGGAGCCGCTCCACTTCGGTTTTAATGAAAACCCTGTCCCCGGCACTGTATCGCCTGCTCTTTGTGGCGATGGGCTTACAGTCGGGGGTGAGGTTAGCAAACAGTTGGGGGGGGGTGACTCTGAGTGTGGAGAGGTTGCACCTGGTGCGCGGCGGGCAGTTTGGAAGCTGCTGGCTGCGGACTGTGAGTGGGGGTAGGGGTCCACCGTACGCCATCGTAACACTTTTAAGGTGGCACTGAAAATCTAACCCCAGCAGGACGGCAGCGCAGAGGTCAGGCAGGACCAGAAGTTTAAAGTGATCGTACACGGTCCCGTCTACTACGAGTGTCACCACGCAGTAGCCGCCGATGTCCGCCGACTGGGACTCGGAGGCCATAGAAATCCGCTGTTGCGCAGGCAGGACTGGGAGAGAGCAACGCCGCACCGTGTCGGGGTGGATGAAGCTCTCCGTGCTCCCAGAGTCAAAAAGGCAGATTGTATCGTGACCATTTACCTTAATGTCCATTGTGGAACTGGCCAGTTGGTGCGGTCTCGCTTGGTCCAGTGTAACGGATGCCAGCGTAGGGGTCGGTGTGTCGCTGCGGGTATCAGATGAGGCGGTGTCGGGGGCCTGCTGCGTCCTGGCTGTCGTCCAAGATGGCGGCGTCCATGATCCCCATGTGGCTGGAGGCGTCCAAAATGGCTGCTGTACCGGTGATTCGCACATGGCCGGGGAGGTCCAAGATGGCGGCCCGCATGGCCCACACGCGGTGCTGCTGGGGTTCGGGGTGGCTTTGGCCCTGCAGACGCTAGCGTAGTGTCCCTTCTTCCCGCAGCCCGAGCAGATCGCGTTTTTCGCCGGGCAGCGCGCTCTGGGGTGTTTTGCCTGGCCACAGAAGTAGCATTTCTGGCCTTGGGGCACTGCTGTCTGGCCTTGGGACACTGCTGCGGTAGTTGGGTCGTTGTTGGGGTGTGGCTGGGGTGGCACGGCGCTATGAGGCGGTCCTACCGTGTCCCAGGCTGTCATTCCCCGCGGCGTCCACGGTGCAGAGGAGTAGGCATCCATGCCCTGGTAGGCTGCATCCAACGATAGTGCGAGTTCAGAGGCCTTGTTGAGGTCGAGGTTACTCTGCTCCAACAGTCGCTGTCGGGTGTAATTGGATCTGTGGCCCGCTACAAAAGCGTCCCGGATAAGTTCCTCTGTGTACACGGCGGCCTTTACATCCTTACAACCACAGGCCCGGCCAAGCACAGACAGTGCCTGAAGGTATTCCACGGTCGATTCCCCAGGTTGTTGTTTACGACTCCCCAGGAGGTGCCTGGCGTACACTTCGTTCACTGGGCACGTGTACTGGTCCTTGAGGAGCTTGATAGCGTCCACGTACGAGGTCGCGTCTTGGATGACCGAGTACACTCGGTGGTTCACTTTGGAGGTCAGGACATCCAGTTTGTCCTCGTCTGATTTGATTGCTTCAGAGGCGGTCAGGAATTTTTCGAAACACTTAAGCCAGTGAGTAAACTTGGTGGATGAGTCCGCCTCCCGATGATCTAAGTCCAGGCATGCTGGTGTGAGGATCTTCTCCATTATAAAAATGTTGTTAATAAAATTGATGCGCTATCAATTACTCATAAAAGACATAGGGCTAGATTTTCAGTATAGACAGTTTTGGGGCGCTAACCTTAGCGCCCGCCCGAAGTTAGCGCCCGCCCCAAAGTAGCGCCCCGTTGCCGGAAATTCAGTGGTTTTGCCCGAAGAGGTTGGTGGAGCGCTAAAAGAGGTGTTCCACTACTATCTTTAGGCGCTAAGCCGGCAGTGCAGAGCGCAACACCCGAGCTCGGGCGCAGCGCACGGCAGACACTCTGGTGCCAGTGAGCTCTTAAAGGGGAAGGGTGCATGTGTTTTTTTCAAAGGCAGAGTCTGGGGATGATGATGATGATGATGATGAGGAGGAGGAGGAGGAGGAGGAGGAGGAGGAGGTGGTGGTGGCCGGAAACATAAATAAACCGTTCACAACAACATACTGGACCCTTCCAGACAACAAATGCAGACTGCCTTTTATAGTGCATGAGGAGTGCCCTTTAATTTGCGCTCCCCAGGGTGTGTTGCGTTCCATTTTACAAACGCTCTGGACGCCAGCCGCACAATGGGGCGGTCCGACTGAAGTTTGGATTCGGGGCGGCCAAAGGGCGTTGCACGAGGATGTGACGTCATTTTCTGCGCGCGCATCCAGGCGGCCGCTGAACTTTGCGCCGGCGCTAACGGGCAACTTAATTTGGGGCGAGGCGCAAACTGCGTTGCGCCCGGGCGCTACACGCATAGCGCCCGAAAATCACTTCTCTTAAGGCGCTAACTGCTGGCGCAAGCAACTGAAAATCTAGCCCTGAGAGTTAGAAGAGTAACCAAAGGCTTTTATTAACAACAGAATGGAGGTCTGCCTCGCGTGGTCGACCGGTCCATGATACTAAGGGCTGGGGAGCAGTCACCTTTATACTAGGACCTGTGGGAGGAGTCAGCCGAGGCATGTCCAGGCATGTACACAGTGGAATACAAACAGGACAAACAGGAATACAAACAGTGGTTTACCACACTGTATTTAAGTAACAATGCTGCACTAAGCAGAAAAGTGCTGTAGTGGACACCAAGGGCTAGATTTTCAGTATAGGCAGTTTTGGGGCGCTAGCTTTAGCGCCCGCCCGAAGTTAGCGCCCGCCCCAAAGTAGCGCCCCGTTGCCGGGAATTCAGTGGCTTCGCCCTAAGAGGTTGGTGGAGCGCTAAAAGAGGCGTTCCACTACTCTCTTTAGGCGCTAAGCCGGCGGTCCAGAGGGATAGCGCCCAGGCGGGGCGCAGCACGGGTGCGGTCATTTTTGCACTGACAGCAGACCCCGTGGTGCCGACCAGCTCTTAAAGGGGGAAGGGACGAATTGGTCTGCTGCCACGCCCTGCACACTGCAGCCTTGCAAAGAGGCCTCAACACTACTGCTCAGCCCCAGGGAGTCATGGCAACGCCAGAGAAGGCCCGTCAGCGTGCCCTGCGCTTCTCAGAGGGTGATCTGGACATAATGGTCACAGCTCTGGAGGTGAGGCGCAAGATCTTGTTTCCAGAGAGTGGGAGGAATCCAACCCACCACGACTACACCAAAGCCTGGAAGCAGATCGCCCAGAGGGTGACGTTCACCGGCGAGGCCCCCAGGACCCACAAACAATGCCGTAAGAAATACAACGATCTGACCAGGATTGTGAGGGTGAGTAGCCTTTCCAGTCTCCTCCTCATTCTTGCATGTACACCTGACATGATGGGCAAAGGGACCTGAAAGTCCTTTTGGCCAGCCCTCAGCCAGCAGCATTGGGACAGTCATGAGCATCAAATGGCCATTCGGCACTCTACACTTTGGCCAAGCTATTCCACCATGGGAGGCAGTGGACAGTACATCAGGGCTTCACTCTGTCCACGCTATTCCACCATGGGAGGCAGTGCACACTACATCAGGGCTTCACTCTGTCCAAGCTATTCCACCATGGGAGGCAGTGCACACTACATCAGGGCTTCACTCTGTCCACGCTATTCCACCATGGGAGGCAGTGCACACTACATCAGGGCTTCACTCTGTCCAAGCTATTCCACCATGGGAGGCAGTGCACACTACATCAGGGCTTCACTCTGTCCAAGCTATTCCACCATGGGAGGCAGTGCACACTACATCAGGGCTTCACTCTGTCCAAGCTATTCCACCATGGGAGGCAGTGCACACTACATCAGGGCTTCACTGCGCACTTACAGCCCGTCCTTTCTCTTGCAGGCTAAAGTAGCGTTTAATCGCCAGGCCCGTGCCAGGGGTGGCCGCGCCAAGCTGCAGAAGCTCACTCGGCTGGAGGAGCGCGTGTGTGTGCTCATGGGAGCCCGTGTGATTGTCCCCACAGCGTGCGGTGTATCCGACCCTCCACTGCCCGGCAATGGTAAAGACCTCGCCTTTTGGCCCTCTCGCGTCGCACTGGCCCATCCGAGCTACCTCCTTTGCCACTGTCCCACCAATGCGCTGAATCCCACCAGTCCTAACTCCCTCGCTGACGCCGTCTCCTCACTCTGAAGCTACTCTTGTGCATTCCTGCTTTCAGCTGGTGACGACCAGGACCCTGAGGCTGCCAGTGACAGCACCTCCAACCAGGAGGAGGAGGAGGAGCAAGCCGGACCTTCGGGGGAACAGTCACGTCCCGCAGGAGAGGAGGAAATGCTTGACACCTCCTCACTGGACGAGTGCCTGGAGGAACTGTCGCAGGGCAATGCAGCTTCTGGGACCAGTGGCGTCCAGCCACCCAGCAGCCGTGCGCGTGGCCCGCGGCCTTCCCCCCAAAGGGGGGAAGGATCAGAGGGGAGTGCTGCTGCTCGGCACACTCGCCGTCACCAACGCGGCAAGGGTCCCCTAGTTCGGCCCCCTCCTCCCCAGCGGGAGAGTCGCGACTCCAGTCCGGACACCTTCACTTCGGAGGAGGTGCGGAAGCTCGATCAGATGGCCGACGACTCGGACCGGCGCCACACGGAGCTCATGAGCGTGGTGGGGCGCATGCCTGAGGCCATCGAGTCGCTGGCGACCAGTGTGCGCGAGTTCGGGGCAGCAACTGCCGCGACTGGCCGCATGCTAACTGATGCCGTCAAGACCCTGGCGGATGTGATGCGCGCGCACACCAGGACCACAGGGCCACTCACTGCTGCCACACGCGCTGTCTCAGGCAGGAATCGCCAGGGCAGGCGCCGCGCTGGACCATCCCAGCAAGCCGGCCGTCGGCTGATTGCTGCGGATCCTGCAGTGCGGGCCCGGCCGAGTGCCACCGCGCCACAGCACCAGCCAGCGCATCCCAGACGCCAGCTGGCCCACATTGCGCCATCCGTCGCCGCCATTCCCCCTCTGGGGCGTCAAGGGCAAGCGGCTGCAGCTGATGGTGGCCAGGCTCAGGTGCGCCACTCAGGAGACGGCCCCTCGAGGCCCAAACGCCGTGTAGGCCGCCCCCCAGCGGCATCTGGCGGAAGGGCATCTGAGCCTCAGGCGCCTTCCCCCAGCCTCGCAGCAGCCACTGGGCAGAGCTTGCGAAGGAGCAGCAGGCAGGGCAGGGGAGGCAAAATGCTGGCCAAGGTCTCGCCCTCGCGGGCCACTCAGTAGAGGGTGTGGCCAGCTTTCCTTTAATATGGCGGTGGCCATCTTTATTTTGCCCATGGTTGTGCTTTTGGAGGGCTTTTTTTTTGCGTTAGGCCGACGTTGAGGCCCGGTTTCAATAAAGGTGGAGTGGCTCCTCCCCAGTTTGTGGGAGTGAGTCGTTTGTTGGGCTTTTTGTGGGGCCCGTTTATTGTTTTTGGGGATTCATGTGGGAAGGGCTTTTCATTTTTGTGTAATAAAAAATTATCTTTATTCATGCAGTCTCCATGGTTGTTCTTCTTAGTGTTTGTTGGCTTCGCCGGCTGAGGGCTTGCGGAGCGGCTGCATTCATCTTCCCTCATGGCCCCTGGCCATTCCCTGACAGGGGGCTTAGAAGTACCGTGTAATAAGGTGGCGTCGTGCGGCCCTTGGCCCTGGTCGCTCCCTCCTGGGAACGTACTCCTGCTCCTCCTCCTCCTCCTCCTCCTCCTCCTCATGCTCCTCCTGCTCCTCCTCCTGAGGTGCTGGTCCAACGTCAGGTGGCAGTGCCTGAGTCCTGCGGATAGCCAGGTTGTGTAGCATGCAGCAAACCACCACAAATTGGGAGACCCGGTCCGGCGAATACTGGAGAGCTCCTCCGGAGCGATCAAGGCAGCGGAACCGCTGCTTGAGGACCCCAATAGTTAGCTCGATGATGTTGCGGGTGGTTTGATGGCTCTCGTTGTAGGCCTCTTCAGCAGCGGTCCTGGGCGCGCGGAGCGGGGTCATGAGCCAGGTGCACAAAGGATAGCCTTTGTCCCCGAGTAGCCATCCTCTTGGGGGAGGCTGTGCCTGGAACATGTCATGCACAGTACTCTGCCGCAGGATAAAGGCATCGTGGCTGCTGCCTGGGAAGCTGGCATTGACTGCCATGATGCGCTGCTTGTGGTCACAGACCAGCTGCACATTCAGAGAATGGTAGCCCTTCCTGTTGCGATACTGCTCGCCATGCTCCAGAGGGGCCCGCAAAGCCACATGCGTACAGTCAATGGCGCCCTGCACCAAGGGGAATTCCCCGAGTCTGGAAAATCCCAATGCGCGCTGATGCTGGCTCTCCAGGGCCATGGGGAAGGAGATGAATTGGCTTCTCCTTCTGAACAGTGCTTCGGTCACCTGGCGGATGCAGCGATGCGCACCGTACTGGGAGATGTTTGCTATGTCCCCAGCAGCGTATTGGAAGGAGCCGGTGGCATAGAAGTTCAATGCCACTGTCACCTTCACTTCCACCGACAGAGACGTCCTGCACCTGAGCTTTGGCCGCAGATCTCGGCGAAGCAGGTGGCAGATCTCTGCAATCACCCCCTTTCGGAATCGGAGCCTTTTAACACATCGCGCGGCACTCATGTTTAGGTAGGAGCGCTGCTGGCGGTATAGCCTGACTGGGTAAGGCCTACGTGGCCGACGCCTGTAGCCCCCTCTGCCTCTAGCCAGGGCTGCCCCTCTCACAATGCGTCTGCGAGCCCTACGGACATGGAGCTGCAGCTCCGCGTTGGCACCCCATGCAACCCCCATCAAATCCTGGCAAACACTCTAATTTCCAAATGGCCACTTGCAGCGCTGTTGCCTGAGTCCAAAAATACCTGGCTCTTGCTGCTTGAAACCAGTTAGCTATCCTCCTTGTTGTGTCTCCAGAAATGCGTTGCACAAGACTGTTTTCTGAAAAAAGGATGGCCTTTATACTGGAGAGGACGTTCCCTTTAATTAGCGCCCCCCGGGGCCCGCGCTGGTTGTGTTGCGTTCCTTTTTCCAAACGCTCCGGCCGCCCGCCGCACAATGGGGCGGTCCGACTGAAGTTTGCAATCGGGGCGGCCAAAGGGCGTTGCACGAGGATGTGACGTCATTTTCTGCGCGCGCATCCGGGCGGGCGCTAAACTTTGCGCCGGCGCTAACGGGCAACTTAATTTGGGGCGGGGCGCAAACTGCGCTGCGCCCGGGCGCTACACGCATAGCGCCCGGAAATCACTTCTCTTAAGGCGCTAACTGCTGGCGCAAGCAACTGAAAATCTAGCCCCAAGTGTGCTGTATTAAAAGTGCTGTATTTAAGTAACAGTGTTGCACTAAGCAGAAAAGTGCTGTAGTAGACACCAAGGCCTAGAAATTCAGTATAGCCACTTTTGGGCGCTAAAGTCGGGCGGCCGCTAAAGTTTGCGCCCGGCGCAAAGTCGTGCCACCTTCGCCGATATTCAGTCGCATCGCCCCAAGAGGTTGCTGCTGCGCTAAAACAGGCGATGCACGACTATCTTTAGGCCCTAAGCCGGCGGTGCTGAGCGATACCCCCGAGGCCGGGCGCAGCGCAGGTGCGGCGAGTTGTTGATTGACGGCAGACATTCTGGCGCCGGTCAGCTCTTAAAGGGGGAGGGTGGATTTGTTTGCCTGCCACGCCCTGCACACTGCAGCCCTCAACCTAGGCCTGACCACTTCTGCTTCATCTGCACAACGCCCAGGGCTATGGAGAAGGCCAGGGAGAGAGCGCAGCACTTCAGCGACAGTGACCTGAGGGTGCTGGTTGGCGGAGTGGAGCGCAGGCGCCATGTTCTGTTCCCAGAAGGTGGCAAGAGGCCGCTGCCCAGCGCCTACCGGAAAGCCTGGAGGGAGGTCTCAAACAGGGTGTATTCCAACAGCGTGGTTGCCAGGACTCCTGTGCAATGCCGGAAAAAGTTCAACGACCTCACTCGGGTTGTCAGGGTGAGTACCCTTTCCAGTGTCCTTCTCATCCCTGCATGTGCACCTCAGTTTATGGGCAAAGGGACCTGAAAGCCCTAATGGCCAGCCCTCATCCAGCAGCTATGGGACTGTCATGAAAATCACTTGCACATTCAGCACTTTACACACTGTACAAGCTATTCGACCATGGGAGGCATTGCAGACAAGATCAGGGCTTCACACTGTCAGGGCCAGTCCACCATGGGAGGCATTGCAGACAAGATCAGGGCTTCACACTGTACAAGCTATTTGAACATGGGAGGCATTGCAGACAAGATCAGGGCTTCACACTGTACAAGCTATTCGACCATGGGAGGCATTGCAGACAAGATCAGGGCTTCACACTGTACAAGCTATTCGACCATGGGAGGCAGTGCAGACAAGATCAGGGCTTCGCACTGTACTTAGAGGCCGTCCTTTCTCTTGCAGGCCAAGGTGGCGCACAACCGGCGGAAACTAAGTGAGACCGGGGGAGGCCGTCCTGACGTCAAAGAGCTCTCCGACCTCGACCAGCGTGTGGAGCGCATTATGGCAGGCCGGCTGATTGGCCCCGTCGCCAGTGGAGATGCCGACCCTGTTCTGGGCACCAATGGTAAGGGCATCACCTTTTTGACCTCTCTCTTTCCACTTGCGCCTCAGATCAGCATCCTTTGCCACTGTCCGACCAATGCGATGAATGGCACCACTCATGCCTCCCTCGCTGCCGCCCTGTCCTCACTCTAAAGCTACTCTTGTGCCTTCCTGCTTTCAGATGGTGAATCGCCAGGTGAGGAGGCGGGCCCTCAAGCTGCCACTGTCAGCGATTCCGAATTCGAGGAGGAGGAAGAGGAAGCCGGCCCATCAGTGCCACCCTCAGCCGCGCCAGCCCATGGCGATGAAGGGGACATGTCTTCCCTGGAGGGGAGCCGGGGGGAAGGGTCGGAGGAGAGTGAAGCTCCGGGGCCCAGCGGCCTGCAGCAACGCGGGAGGGGTGGGGAAGCTCGGCGGACTTCTCCCCAGAGGGTGAGTGCGGCCTCCAGTCCTGCGACGGTCAGCGCAGAGGAGGTGCGGCTCCTGGAGGAAATGGGCGTCCAGGCTGAGCGCAGGCACAATGAGCTCATGGCTGCAGTGGCAAGGATGCCTGACTCCATTGAGTCTTTGTCAAGGAGTGTGCAGCAATTTGGAGCAGCACAGGCCAGGAGTCTGGATCAATTCAGTGCAGCACAGGCCAGGAGTCTACAGGACTTCGCGGCAGCACAGGCGGCTTCGAGCCAAGTGCTCAGTCGTGCCGTCCATTCACTGGCTCATGCGGACACAGACCAGGGCCACACGGGCACTAACTGCTGCCACCCTCGCTGGATCAGCCAGGCATCGCCAGGGCACTCGCCGCGCAGCAGCAGCCCAGCAGTCTGTTCTTCAGCTGTTTGCTGCGCATGCTGCAGTGCTGGCCCGTGCGAGTGCCAATGTATCAGGCGACCAGGGAGCACCTGCGATCTGTCAGGTTGGCACCATTCCTGTAACCGACACTGCCACTCCGCCATTGCAGCTGCCACGAGCCGCTGGACAGACTGCTGCCGCCCAAGCAGAGTTGGAGCAGTCAGCAGCCGGCCCCTCCAGGGCCAGAGCTGGTGCAGGCCGACCCCCAAGGGCATCTGCCGTCTCGCCATCTGACCCTCAGCAGCCTTCCCCCAGCCTTGCTGCAGCCACTGGGCTCCCATTGAGGAGGAGCTGCAGGGCGGGCAGGGGCCAGGCAAGGATGCGAAAGGCATCGCCCTCGCAGGGCAAAAAGTAGAGGTATGCACAAATGCTTTGTGGTTGTTGAAAGGCCGAGACTGGTGTAGTGGTGTTTTTGTAAGGCCGAGACTGGTGTCTTTCTTTGTTTTTGTAAGGCCGAGACTGGTGTCTTTCTTTGTTTTTGTAAGGCCGAGACTGGTGTCTTTTTTAGTTTTTGTAAGGCCGAGACTGTTAGTTTTGTGTTTTTGGAGGGGGCTTCTCCACATGAGGTTGTAATGTGGGAAGGGCAGAGGTTTGCAATAAATTAATGTTCTTAAATTGCACTGTGCATGGTTTTTTTGTCAAGTCCTGGTTGCCCTGCTCGGCTGAGGGCTTGTGGAGCGGCTACATTCATCTGCTGACATTGGCACAAGCCATTCCCTGAGAGGGGGCCTAGAACCGACGTTCAATAAGCCGGCGACGGGCGGCCCTTGCACTTTCTGCCTCCCTCCTGTGCTGGTCCTCCTCCTCCTCCTCCTCCTCCTCCTCCTCAGGTGGTCCTCCAATCTCTGGTGGCAGTGGCTGAGTCCTGCGGATAGCCAGGTTGTGCAGCATGCAGCAAATGACCACGAAATGGGAGACTCGCTCCGGCGAATATTGTAGGGCTCCACCGGAACGATCCAGACAGCGGAACCGTTGCTTCAGGACGCCGATTGTTTGCTCAATGATGTTCCTGGTCGCTTGATGGCTATCGTTGTATCCCTCTTCAGCAGGGGTGCTGGGCGCACGGAGCGGGGTCATGAGCCAGGTACACAAAGGATAGCCTTTGTCCCCGATAAGCCATCCTCGTGGGTGAGGCTGGGCCTGGAACATGTCTGCCACAGAAGTCTGGCGCAGGATGAAGGCATCGTGGCTGCTGCCTGGAAAGCGGGCAATGACAGCTAGGATGAGCTGCCTGTGGTCACACACCAGCTGGACGTTGAGCGAATGGTAGCCCTTCCGGTTGCGGTAATCCTCGGAATTCTCCAGAGGTGCCCGCAAAGCCACATGCGTGCAGTCAATGGCGCCCTGCACCATGGGGAAGCCCGCGAATGCTGCAAAGCCCATTGCACGCTGTTGCTGCTTGGCAAGGGCCATGGAGAAGGAGATGAACTGACGTCTCCTTTTGAAAAGGGCATTGGTCACCTGGCGGATGCAGCAATGCACGGCGAACTGGGAGATGTTGGAAATGTCCCCAGTAGCGGATGGGAAGGAGCCAGTGGCATAGAAGTTGAGAGCCACCATCACATTCACTGCCACTGACAGAGATGTCCTGCTCCTCAGATGTGGCTGCAGATCACCGCCAAGCAGGTGGCAGATCTCTGTGACCACCTCCCTTCAGAATCGCAGCCTCCGAACACACTGCTCGTCAGACATGTTGAGATAGGAGAACTGCTGGTGGTATACCCTGGGTGGGTAAGGCCTCCTTTCCCGATGCCTGTTGCCCCCTCTCCATCTAGCCAGGGCTGCCACTCTCTCACAGCGTCTGTGAGCCCTTTGGATGCAATGGAGAAGGCCAGCGTTTGCACCCATTGCAGCCCCCATAATATGTTAGCTAACAATGATATGTCAATGAAGGCAAAGACAAGTGGAAAGCTGTGGCCTGAAGCCACAAGTACCTGTCCGAGTGTTGAGCCAAAGCAGAAAGCTCTCTACCTTGGTCTCTCTGCAAAGATCCATCTCTCAAAAGGAGTGCTGCGAAATGGCAGCCTTTTATAGTGCAGGAGGAGTGCCCTTTAATTTGCGCCCCCCGCATCGACTGAGCACTGTTCCACTCTACCAGTCACTAGGGGCGCCAGGCGCACAATGGGGCGTCGCGACTGAATTTCCTGTTTGGGGCGCACAAAGGGCGTTGCACGAGGAAATGACGTCAGGATCTGCGCGCGCAGCTGAGCGTGCGCAAAGACTTTGTGCCGCCGCTAAATCGTGAGTGAAGTTGGGGAGAGGCGCAGATCGCACTGCGCCCGGGCGCTAGCCGCCTAGTGCCTGACATCTACTCCTCATAAGGTGCTACCGGCTGGCGCAACCAACTGAATTTCTAGGCCCAAGTGTGCTGTATTAAAAGTGCTGTATTGAAGTAACAGTGTTGTGTTAAGCAAAAGTGCTGTACCAGGCATAAGTGTGTTGTATCGATTATTTTTAAGTTGTTGCTTTCCTTTTGTTTCAATAAATACTGGTCTGTTTTGCACCCAACCACGAGTCACATTTTTCTGTCTACATCGCTACCGAATAAGTCCGGCGGTCAGAACCAGGAATAGGGGAGCGATTCGAAACCGCACGGGGGTCCCTGGAGCAGCTCAGAGGCTTCTGACTGGCCAGAGACAATAACCCCAACCCCGCTTGTGTTTAATTCCTACAATCCTGCCATCCAGAAGCATCTGGGTGGGTGTGTGATGGGTGAGGAGGGTGATGGGAGAGGTGCCTGTGAAGATCAGTGATCTTTTCACAGCCCAATGTGTGGCCAAGAGGTGCCGCTCACAGTTGGAGTAGCTCCTTTCCACATCTGTGAGTATCCTGGAGGAGTAGACCATCGGCCTCAGGCTGCTGTGCCGCTCTTGGAGCAGCACAGCACTCAGGCTCCCCCGCTGGCTGCTACCTCCAGGAAAAACTCTTTCCCCCCATCTATGGCCCCTAGAGCTGGTGCGGTCTGCAAGTCCTTCTTGAGCCTGACAAACGCTGCCTGGCAGCCCTCATCCCAAAGCCACTCCACTCCCTTGTGTAGGAGTCGGAGCAGAGGGGCTGCTGTGGCTGCATAGTCCTCAATAAAGTCTCGGCAGTACCCGGTTAGCCCTAGAAATGACCTCACACCCGTTACTGTGTTGGGGACTGGTAACTCTTGTACCGCCTCCCTCCTAGCCTTATTTATGGCCCTTTCTCCAGTGCGTATGGTCAGGCCTAGGAATTTCACTTCCTGCTGGCTGATCTGCGATTTCTTGGGGTTTATCTTAAAACCCTTCTGCCCAAGCAGCTCCAGCAGTTCGGCCAATAGTGGGCCATGCTCCTCTCTCGAATCGGTGAAGAGAAGCAGATCATCCACGTATTGTACCAACTGTCTGGGCTGACTGAAATCCTTTAAACTGTTTGCCATGCACTGATGGAAAATGCTGGGGCTGTTGTGGAAGCCCTGAGGCAAGCAGTTCCACGTGTACTGTTGCCCTTTAAATGTAAAGGCAAACTTGTACTGATCCTCCCTCCTTAAAGGGATGAATGGCGAGCGGGATGGAAAACAAGCCGGCCTGTCCTTTGCCTGTGAACCCCGACAGACTGTATGGGACCCCGTTAGGTAGAGGCGAGGTGGTGGGGTTAGCTGAGTGGACCATGGTGCATGATGCCCCTGTGTCCAACAGATAGGTCCCCGTCACCTTTTCCACCTCCATCTCCATGAGGGGTCTGTAGGGTTTCGCAAGAATTTTGAAAATCTCTGCAGCTCTGAAGACTTTCTTTGATTAACGAAAACCTGGGTAGAATATACCACTAAAAATCCAGGGCATCAAAATGGCCATCAGACCTCGTGACAGAAGAGAAAAAAAGGCAGCCTGTGTGTATGTGAAAAGGAAAATCAAAGATGGCTGTCCGGCCTCGTGGCAAAAGACACAACACAGCCTGTGTGTATGTGGGAGGAAAATCAAAGATGGCTGACAAAGGATTTGAATAAAAAAACAGCCTCTGAAGTAATGAGGTACTTGAGACTGTCAATCAACTGCAGTTCAGGAAGTTTCAAAACCGCAGGACAAAGGGGTTGTTTGTTTACAGAACCCTCTACAATGTTGACAAAGGCTTAAGCACTTAAAGCTGTCAATCAATTGCGGTTGAACTGGCAATGGATTTGTTTACAAACCACTTAGTGCTATTGACTATTCGTTTGTCCAGCACTTCAGATATCAGTAAGACATTTAAACTGAGAGAATACCAGTTTAAATGAATGGGGAATACATTGAAACCCATCACAGTCAATGGGGACAGATCGATTCCCTTTTGTATAGCCCAGATACATCCGGATTTGGGCATGAAGATTTCGGCTCCAAATGGGGTATATAGATAGCCTCTCGGGAAGCCATTCTCTCTCTCTCTGCCGCCTCGCCTCCCGTGCTCTGCCTGCAAGAAGAACAACTCCACAGCCTGCCCAAGGAGTGGAACACCAGCAGTTACTTTTAAACACTGGGGTATCTCCATTTTGGGGCGGTGAAGAATCTAAGACCGCAAGGGTACGGAGCAGGCATTCACTGGTGAGCATAAGATTTTCTGGCCCATCACAAGGCAACCTAGGTAGGTATTAGGGGTGGGACCTAAGGGGAATTTTTGTTAAATTTTAATTTAGTCAATTTTCCCTTGTTGTGTCCGTTTTCTCCTCACCTATTAAGTAAAAGAGTGTTGTATTAAGCCAAAGAGTGCTGTGGTAAGTAAAAGTGTACTGTATTAAGTAAAAGTGCTGTATTCAGCATAGGTGTGCTGTATTGATTATTTTCAATTTATTTCTTTTTATTTCAATAAATACTGGTCTTCTTTGCACCCAACCACGAGTCTCGTTTTGTCTACATCACTACTGAAATAAGTCCGGCGGTCAGAACCAGAAAGGGGAGCGACTCGAAACCCCATGGGGCTCTGGAGCAGCTCAGATACTTCTGACTGGCCAGAGGCAATAACCCCAGGATATATAACTCTCCCATAATGTCAACAAAATGACAACTGCGGCAGGACCATCGGCAATGGTATGCGATGTAGCAGATGGTGGTTTGGGTCTGGAGAGAGCAGCAGTTATTGGTTTTCTTTTTATCCGACTGGTCTGTTTGTGGTTAGGTGCCCGCAGGCTTGGGAAGTTACCCGCAGGCTTAGGGAATCTAGAGCAGAGAGTTGGGAAAGGGAAAGGGAGGTTGAAGAATACCAGGCCAAGATAGAGCCCCTGGTGGTCCAGTTTAGTGAGGGCAAAAGTCACACGAGGCACGAGTCAGAGTACCTGAAGTGCCTACTTGCAGAGGCCAAGAGCAATCAGATGAGGGTGCGGGAGGAGAACGCCCGCCTCATACAAGAAGTAAAAGAGCAGGAGGAAAAGGTTAGGGAGGTAAAGGCAGCGTATAAGCTGGCCTGCGAGCAAGGGTTTGAGGAAGCAGATCATGGCCCCTGTAGGGCAGAGAGAGAAAGCTTGAATATGGCTTTAAAGAGGGCAAAGGGGATGATATGTCTGATCAGCCCGAAGGCAGGTCAGTCAGATTTTACCGGCAACCCAAATAAAACCATCCCAAAGGCAACACCCAGAACAAGGTTGGCCAGGGAATCAGAGGTCCCACGACCGCCACCCACAGCTCCGAGCTTTCAGGAGCTCTGGGTGCAAAGAGGGGTGGAGGATGAGGTGGTAGAGACAGGAATTTCCCCCGCCTCGGTCGAGTCACTATTGGAGGCAGTGGGGTCTCTTTTGACTGGCCAGGGGCGAGTAGCAACCACCACAGGTGCTTTGACTCCATCTGCCCCATCCCACTCCCAGCAGTGGCTAGAGCCAGCGCAACCCGTTGACCTGTGTCCCTGCGAAAATGCTGAGGGGAGCAAGCCCTATGTTAAGATGGGGGTGAAGACAGGGCAGGGGAGATATTCGGTGGACACTGGAGCCTCCAGAATGGTGGTCCACTCGGAAGACCTGACCAATTCACCCCGGTCTAACAAGGTCCCATTTAGCTTAATGGGACCCAAAGGGAAACAGGCAGCTGGGAGTGAACCTGAGGTCAGAAATCCTCAGCCCGCAGCAGGTACAAGCTCTCAGGCTGCACAGGCAGGCGCTGTGGCTTGTGTTAGGGGAGGAGCCATTCATGACCAGTGTAAGCTGTTTAAGCAGGGGGACAGGAAAGGAGAGTTCTGGGACCCCTTAGAGCAGGTCTGGTAGCTGCAATTCGGGACAAGGGGGGCACACAGGGGATAGTTTTGGCCCCGGACCAAAAGCAGGTCCAAGCCCAAGATTCTGCCTTTAAGGCCGCCCTGGTTAGGGAAAAGGATTTAGAACAGGATTACTGGCAGGCTGCCAGTTATATTAAACAATGCAGGTTGTTTGAGCCGGGGGCAGGGAAACAGGCAGCTGGGATTGTACCTGAGAATAGAAATCCTCAGCCTGCAGCGCGTACACACACACAGACTCCCTCTCTTGTGGGACTCTGGGGAGGAGCCTGAACCAGGTTTTAGCCTGAAGGGGAAGACTCTCAGCCACCGGCAGCCGGTGGCCAGGGATTGCCTGTCCCCAGCCCAGGTTTGGGGAGGGAGGGACCCGAAGGAGGAGGTCCCCAGACAGCAAGGAGTGTGACCCAAGCTAAGGGTCCGTTTGCCGGGGTAGCCCCACCAGCGACAATCCCTAGGAGGTCTCTTCGGGTACCGCAGCCCAAGAAAGTATGGTCACCCACTTTCCAGTGGAGTAGGGCGGACTCCCGAGTCAGGGAGAAGCCAAAAGACAGAAGTCCCCAACCAGCAGCCATAAGCTGCGAGGGACTAGAAGTTGGGACCAGTCCAGCCACGCTGCAGGGAGCAGCCTGTGGCAGCCCAAACAGGGATTAGGCTGGCTGCCTGGAGATGGGCGGTGCTTGTATATAGCTTTGTTCAAGTAATGTGTATAAAGGATTAAGGTAGAACGTGTTAATTTTAAATTTTATATTGCAATTCGGTAGTGGTAATTAATAGTGTATAAGTTTTAAGTATGGTACCGTTCCAGAGTGTCTATGTGAGTCGAGGTCGCAGGACCTGATCACACTCCTCCGAGCCAGGGGACAGGCTAGATGTTTTCTTTTTGAAGTCTTTTTCAGAGTCCCGGAATGTACAGAGGACCATCGTGTTTTTGGATGTTCGGGAAAGGAAGCACCCCTAGCCCACGAAGGGAGGGGTCTGCAGGAGGCAGATGTCCACAGCATTTAAACTGTTATTGGAAATTCAATTAAGTTATTGGAGATCCCGATTAAGATTAAGAGTTTGCAAAAGCTTGTTAATTATTTTATATTTTGTATTATGTATTGGTCCCAACTCCAAAGGAAATAATGTGTGAATTTAGTTCCTAACTGTAAGATTGTACTACTTGTTTGGAGTTAATTGCAAAATTTGCATATGCCTATGAATTGTTGCATTTGCAGATTGTGAAAGTTTGAAAAACATTTATGGCTGGAGGATGGTGCCATTTAATATAGTGTCAAGCAATCGCATTTTTTTTTTTTAAAGGGGGAAGCTCGGTTCTTCCATTTGTATTTTTAACAGATATGTTTTGGCTTGGTGGTAATCCCATTGAAGATGTTGTATCGTGTTAAAACTATATCACAAGTGGTGCAGGGGCATAGGACCTCTCCATGCTTGAATTATTGTGAACACTCAGTGGTGCAGGGGGCATTGGACCCCCTCTGTGTATTGATTATTTAACTAATCTTGTATTTCTGTCGATAGATGCCTACCGTGTACTGCGATTCTCTCCGGATAGGGGAGATGGAGGTGTCAGGGGATCAAAGATAGATATAGATAAGTATAAGGGAAGGTTGTTTGTGGGGGCTCCGAAATTATTGCTCACCTTTGGACAGGATACTACAAGCAAGTTTTAGTATCCAATGGGAGACTGTAGGGTTTTGCAAGAATTTTGAAAATCTCTACAGCTCTGAAGACTTTTTTGATTAAAGAAAACCTGGGTAGAATATACCTTTAACAATCCAGGACATCAAAATGGCCGTCAGACCTCGTGGCAGCAGAAAAAAAAGGCAGCCTGTGTGTAGGTGAAAAGGAAAATCAAAGATGGCTGTCCGGCCTCGTGGCAAAAGACACAACACAGCCTGTGTGTATGCAAAAAGGAAAATCAAAGATGGCTGTCCGGCCTCGTGGCAAAAGACACAACACAGCCTGTGTGTATGTGGAAGGAAAATCAAAGATGGCTGACAAACGATTTGAAATAAAACCCAACCTCTGAAGTAATGAGGTACTTGAGACTGTCAATCAACTGCAGTTCAGGAAGTTTCAAAACCGCAGGACAAAGGGGTTGTTTGTTTACAGAACCCTCTACAATGTTGACAAAGGCTTAAGCACTTAAAGCTGTCAATCAATTGCGGTTGGACTGACAATGGGTTTGTTTACAAACCACTTAGTGCTATTGACTATTCGTTTGTCCAGCACTTCAGATATCAGTAAGACATTTAAACTGAGAGAACACCAGTTTAAATGAATGGGGAATACATTGAAACCCATCACAGTCAATGGGGACAGATCAATTCCCTTTTGTATAGCCCAGATACATCCGGATTTGGGCGCGAAGATTTTGGCTCCCAATTGGGGTATATAGATAGCCTCTCGGGAAGCCATTCTCTCTCTCTCTGCCACCTCACCTCCGTGCTCTGCCTACAAGAAGAACAACTCCACAGCCTGCCCAAGGAGTGGAATACCAGCAGTTACTTTTAAACACTGGGGTATCTCCATTTCGGAGCGGTGAAGAATCTAAGACCGCAAGGGCATGGAGCAGGTGTTCACTGGTGAGCATAAGATTTTCTGGCCCATCACAAGGCAACCTAGGTAGGTATTAGGGGTGGGAATTAAGGGGAATTTTTGTTAAATTGTAATTTTAGTCAATTTTCCCTCGATGTGTCCGTTTTCTCCTCCTCTATTAAGTAAAAGAGTGTTGTACTAAGCAAAAGAGTGCTGTAGTAAGCAAAAGTGTACTGTATTAAGTAAAAGTGCTGTATTCAGCATAGGTGTGCTGTATTGATTATTTTCAATTTATTTCTTTTTATTTCAATAAATACTGGTCTTCTTTGCACCCAACCATGAGTCTTGCTTTGTCTACATCGCTACTGAAATAAGTCCGGCGGTCAGAACCAGAAAAGGGGAGTGATTCGAAACCGCATGGGGCTCTGGAGCAGCTCAGATACTTCTGACTGACCAGAGGCAATAACCCCAGGGTATATAACCACCCCCCCATAATTTCTACAGGTCTTTTCCATTCATCGTACCGGAGAGAATTTAAAACAGAAATAGATAGTTTCCTCGAAGTAAAGGGAATTAAGGGTTACGGGGAGCGGGCAGGAAATTGGACATGAGTCTAGGTTCGGAATGGTCATGGCCCTGTGGGTAGTGGAGTGGGCCCAGGGGCCATGTAGCCTGGTTCTGCTCCTACTTCTTGTGTTCTAATTCTGTGTTAGATTTCAGGAGATGGTTTTATTCCTGTTCCTGGCTGGGGTGGAGATCGCCTTTACAGAAGGTAAGTACTGTAGAAAATATAGGGACAGAGTGATCTCCTGGAAGAGTTTCGATCGCCTAGATGGGTCGGAGAGGAATTTCCCAGATTTTTTCTCCCAAATTGGCCATTGGGTTTTTAATCTGGTTTTTCACCTCTCCCGGGAGATCACTTGGGTTCGGGTGGGATGGAGAGTGATAGAAGATTTGAGGTTAGGATCAGATCAGCCATGATCTTATTGAATGGTGGAGCACGCTCGAGGGGCCGATTGGCCTACTCCTGCTCCTATTTCTTATGTTCTTATGTTCTTAGACAACACATGTAAACAGGCTGCGCTGGCTCTAGTCAGGGCTGTGGGTTGGATGGGGCTGATGGGGTGAGAGCATCGGTAACGGCTGCTACTCTCCCCTGGCCAGTCAATAAGGACCTCATGGTGTCCAAAAATGACTCGACCGCTGCTGGAGGGTTTCCTGCCTCCGCCTTTTGGGCTGGGGCTGTGGAATTCTTTCCATTGTTATTTTTCCAAGGGTTTTTGCACTCCTTCAGCCAGTGACCATCCTTCCCACACCCGGAACAATTCGTCTTTGTGTTGGGGGGATTATTCCCTTCCTGGTGCCACTCTTTCCTACCCTGTCCGGGTTTTACCTCATGCACCTTCCCCTTGGGTGGGTGTGCATCGGTTCCCCTACCGTTCTTATAGGCTAGAGTCAACTGTCTGATCACCGTGAGCTCGGTGGTCTGGGAATTCTGGGGTCGAACCAGACCTCCGCCTTGGCCCGGACCTGTGGCAAGCTGTTCGCCACCAGGCAACAGAGCCAATGGGCCAGGGGATCCCCGTTCAGGAATGCCCGGTTAGGTGTCCCCGGACAGGCACTCCGGTACGCCGGCCATAACTGGTCCGCGAAAGCCTGCAGGGTTTCCCCTGTGAGCTGGACCGTCTTCTCCACACGGGAGAAAGGACTTCTCTCATTCATCCCCATGGCTTCCAGAACTTCATCCCTGAGCTCCTCATACCCACTCTGCCCCCTCTTACAATCATCAGAGAGAGACTGGAGGAGACTACTCTCCAGGGAGTATAGCAGCATCTTGGCCTGCTCAGCGCTATCACAGTCATTGACGCTGGCTGCCTGCTCTATGTCCCTGAAGTGGCTCGAGGGGTCTCCCTTTTCGGAGAGCTTTGGGATATGGTTGACCATAGCCCTAAGCTGTTGGGTGCTATAGGGTAATACGAACTGGTTTTGGAGGGGTCCCTCATCATCACCATTGACGGGTGGGCTGAACCTCCGATGCCGTGCTGGGCACATCGGTCCCCGCTCCGACCTCTCTGGCGGGGGTTGCTCCACCTCCGCTCCCACCTCTGGCTCCACCCCCCCTTGCTGCCAGACCTTGCTGAAGCTTGGCGCTACGGGTGGTGGTCGTGAGACCTCCTGTTCCTCAACCGGGTCATCCCTGGGCACTACCGGTGATGTTGGAACTGTCCTCCCCTCGTTTCCCATAAAATCCGCCTGACCTGCCTTTGGGCTTATGAGGCATACCATGCCTTTTGCCTTCCTGAGGGCCAGGCTCAGATTTTCTATCCGCTCTTTTCAGGGGCCGTGGTCTGCCTCCTCAAACCCCTGTTCACACGGCACATCGAGGGAAAACAAACTGTATTAACAATCCCCTTATCCTTATCCCACCTGTGGTGTATGTAACCTGTTCCACCTTAAGAGAACTTAAGCCTGTTCCACCTTAAGAGATGTACTACTTTCTCTGGCTGCTGTATACGTAATACCGGTGGTGACCACCGGTATATAAGTACTGTGTAGTAATATTGTATTTAGTATAGTCCTGACCTCCAACTAGTAAAGATCTGTTGAACTTTATTCTGTAGTCTGTGTCAGTAATTAATCTTAATACAACTGGAACACACAGACTTAACAGTGGCGACGAGTCTGATTCTTACCTTGCGGCAGTTTATATCCACGGCGGCTTCGTCCACAGAACGGGCGTCGAAGAGAGGCATCCACCCTCATCACCCTGCTGGAAGACATGTCGCGCGGCAGGCATCGAGAACCCGGAGTGCAGAAGACATCCTGAACTCGAAGCCTCCATCAGCGGCAGTCAGCTATCTTCTTTCTACCTCGGTGGTGGGTAAGCCGGTCAGCGACGCGAGCAGAAAGTCGGCCGCGTTGGCTGTACAGACGGGGGGAGGAAGACGGAGGAATAAGGGCGGTGAGATCGATCGCGACCGGAGATAAGGGCCGGACCGCATTCGGGCCGAAAGGCGCAGCGCGGGGACATCGATCGCGGCTGGTGATAAGGGCCGGGCCGCTTTTGGGCCAAAAAGGCGCAGCGTCTGGGGCGACTGAAGGCGCGAGAGCCGCGGTGAAGGCGAACGCAGCTGGTGCTAATAACCGGGCTGCAAGAAGGGCTGCGAGGCGCGACATCGGGGAAGCGCAAATGCCCGAGGGAGCCGCGGTGAAGCAGAGACAGCGTCGGGGGAGTTACTAACCGCTGGGAAAGGGGAGCAGCAGCGGCACGCCAAACGCCATTGCAGCCAGTGGGTGAAGACCGCCAAGCGCGGGAAAACCGCCATTTTGTAGGCGGAGGACGAAGACAAGAGCGGGAAGCCACCATCTTGGGATAAAATAAATTGCAACGATGCCTAAACATGGGAACATTGATACCTTTGATGGTGACATCGAAGATTGGGCCATGTATGTAGAACGCATACAAAATTATTGTGAAGCAAATAAAATCCCAGATGCAGAGAAAGCACTAACGTTATTGAACTTAATGAGTGCGAAGACATACGGGCAATTGAAACACCTTTTATCGCCAGATGAACCGGCAGATAAGACGTTCAAGGAGATTGTTACTGTCCTGAGAAATCATCTAAACCCCACGCCGCTGATGCTAGCGGAACGATTTAGATTTTACAGCAGAAGGCAGCTGAAGGATGAAAGCAATGCTGAATATTTAATGGAATTGCGTAAGCTGGCAAAGTGCTGTCAGTTTGGAACGGGGCTAACAGACGCGCTAAGAGACAGATTTGTGTGTGGATTATTAAGGGAAGATACACAAAGGCGACTGCTCGAGGAGAATGAGCTGACGCTTGAGAAAGCGGTCACTATGGCAGCAGCACACGAAGCCGCAGCAAGAGGCATGGCAGTAATGCAGCTACGGCCACCGGAACACAGTACAAATAAATTGGGTTTGAGTACTGTAAAATGTTATCGTTGTGGAAAGACAACACACGATCAGAACCAGTGTTAGTTTAAAAACCAAGAATGCAGAACGTGTGGCAGGCTTGGCCACATAGCTAAAGTATGCCGGTCAGGAAAGAAGACCAGCAACAAAAAGTCACCGCAAGGAGAATACATAAAGGTGCACAAGGTGACAAAGACCAGTTCGAACGAACAGAAGTCAGATTCAGACGCCAGCAGTAATGAACTGGGTAGCTTAAGAGTACACAACGTTGGTAAGGATGCAGATCTCCAGACAATTTGTGTCACTCTTCAGATAGCAGGAGTCCAAGTAAAGATGGAATTGGACACTGGATCGGCATTGACGGTCATGAATAAGAAAGATTACAAAAGGTTATTCCAACATATTCCCCTACGGGATACAGAGATTATATTGAAAACATACACGGGGCAAAGAGTGTACCCCATCGGAAAGATAGAGGTAAAAGTGGTCCACAAGGGCGAAGAAAGCAAAGTAATGGACTTATGTGTGCTACCTGAAGGAGGTCCACCACTACTGGGACGGGAGTGGATTAGGAAAATGAATATGGACTGGCACTCCTTAAAAGCACTAACGGTAGATTCCGGGGAAACAGATGTCAAACCTAAACGATTGTCCAAAATATTGGATGATGCTAAAGAGGTGTTCCAGCAAGGACTGGGAACACTGAAAGGAATTATGGCAAACATCAAGATTGATGAACATGCACAACCAAAATTTTTCAAAGCCAGACCGGTACCCCATGCAATACGACCTACTGTAGAAGCGGAACTGGAAGCGCTAGAACGTTCAGGTGTACTGTCTAAGGTAGATTGGAGTGAGTGGGCTACGCCCATTGTTCCCGTTATGAAACGTCCTTCGAGCAACAAGCCAGGAGAACCAGGGAAGGTTCGCATCTGTGGAGATTTCAAGATCACCGTTAATCCGGTGCTTCACACGGTGCAGTATCCGCTTCCGCGGATTGAGGATATTTTTGCTTCGTTTTCTGGCGGGAAACACTTCACCAAGATAGACCTGGCGCAGGCGTACTTGCAGATGGAGGTTGATGAAGAGTCACGCCAGTACCTCACGATCAACACGCATAGAGGTTTGTACCGGTATAATAGGCTGGTTTTTGGAGTGGCATCGGCTCCGGCAATTTGGCAGAGGGCCATGGAGCAGGTATTACAGGGAATTCCAGGCACACAATGTTACCTGGACGATATTCTGATTACAGGTGATGGTGATGAAGAACACCTCGCAAACTTGGAACTGGTGCTCAACAGACTGAAAGAGTATGGACTTAGAGTTAATCGGCAGAAATGTGAGTTCTTTCAGAAGCGGATCTCGTACTGTGGTCATGTCATTGACCGGGAGGGGCTTCATAAGTCTCCTGACAAGATAGAGGCAGTTGTAAAGGCTCCCGCTCCGGATAATGTCTCTCAGTTGAGGTCGTTTCTGGGATTGATTAACTATTACCATAAGTTTCTACCGAATCTATCCACGGTACTGCACCCGCTGAACGCTCTTTTACAGAAGGGGGTACCAAGGGAATGGAGCGAAAACTGTAAGAAGGCATTTCGCAAAAGCAAAGAATTGATCACCTCAGAGGAAGTGTTGGCTCACTTCAACCCGATACTGCCTATTCGGTTGGCTTGTGATGCTTCTCCATATGGTATTGGGGCAGTACTCTCACACAAGTTGCCAAATGGCACGGAAAGGCCAGTCGCGTTTGCATCCAGATCATTGACCTCCGCTGAGTGCAACTATGCGCAGATCGATAGGGAGGCTCTCAGCCTTGTATGGGGAGTGAAGAAGTTTAATCATTACCTGCAGGGCCAAAAATTCACACTTCTGACAGACCATCAGCCATTGGTATCAATTTTTAACCCTAAGAAGGGTGTTTCGGTGATGACAGCACAGCGACTCCAGAGATGGTCCCTTTTCCTAGGGGCACATCAATATCAAATAGAATTCAAAGGTACAAAGCAGCATGGCAATGCTGATGGGCTGTCGCGCCTGCCACTACCTGAAGAAGAAGACACGACGAAAGTTGACCCTGTTCAGTTATTTCATTCGACCATCATCGAGTGTTTACCAGTCACCAATGCAAGTATTGAAAGAGAAACCAGGAATGACCCGACACTGTCCCGAGTTTACGAGGTGACAGTGAAGGGATGGCCAACACATGGTGATCCTCTGTTACCGGCATTCTCGGCAAGGCGAGACCAGCTGTCCGTCTGCCATGGTACTTTGATGTACGGGACAAGAGTGATTATTCCTCCCAAGTTACGGGAAAGAGTTGTAAAGGAACTGCATGAAGGTCATCTGGGGGGAGTTAAGATGAAAAGTCTTGCTAGGGCTTATGTATGGTGGCCGGGCATTGACCAACAGATAGAGGATTTGACAAAAAGCTGCGCTGGGTGCCAAAAAGTGCAAAATGCACCTCCGATAGCACCGTTACACCCATGGGAATGGCCTTCAGCCCCATGGCAACGCGTACATATTGACTTTGCTTGTCCATTCATGGACTCCATGTTCCTAATTGCGGTGGACGCACATTCCAAATGGCCAGAAGTGATCAAGATGAATACCATTACTTCAGAAAAGACAATTGCGGTGTTAAGAACAATATTCGCAAGGAACGGATTGCCAGAACAGATATGTTCGGACAACGGACCACAGTTCGTGTCGGAAGAATTCCAAAAATTCTTAAAGAAGAATGGGGTGAAACATTATACCTCTGCCCCATATCATCCGGCGACAAACGGGTTGGCCGAGAGATTTGTCCAAACATTCAAAAAGGCAATAAAGGCCATGAACGATGATCAGATTCCGTTACAACACAAGGTGGACAATTTCCTAATGGCATATCGAAACGCCGCTCATGCAGTGACTAACCAAAGTCCTGCCATGATGTTTTATAACAGGAGGTTGCGGTCCAGGTTGGACTTGTTAAAACCAAATGTGCGGAGGGAAGTGGAAAACAAACAGTTCCGGCATATTAATAACAAGTCCACTCGAAGTTTCGATGTAGGACAACCAGTGTTGGCAAGGGGCTATGGAAACGAAAAATGGCAGTCCGGAACAATTCGGGCCAGACAAGGACCTCTGATGTACACAGTAGATATTGGTAACAATGTGATAAGGCGTCATGCGGATCAACTGGTAGAATCAAGAGCAAGGGTCGAACCCATGGTTGCGACAGAGACAACTGTGGAAGACGTTAATGAACCTGAAGCATCTACCTCGGCAGGGACTGTACCTGATGATGACGTCCAATACATAGGAAACCAACAAGAAGAGTCACCTCAGCAACAAGAATCAGAGACCACTGAAAGGCGTTATCCAAACCGAATCAGAAGGCCTCCTGAAAGACTGAACCTTTGAACTGTTTATACCTGAAGTTATATATGTATATATGTTATGATGTTATGTTAAATGGGGATATGACTGTTAAGCTAAAAAGGGAGGATTGTGGTGTATGTAACCTGTTCCGCCTTAAGAGAACTTAAGCCTGTTCCACCTTAAGAGATGTACTACTTTCTCTGGCTGCTGTATACGTAATACCGGTGGTGACCACCGGTATATAAGTACTGTGTAGTGATATTGTATTTAGTATAGTCCTGACCTCCAACTGGTAAAGACCTGTTAAACTTTATTCTGTAGCCTGTGTCAGTAATTAATCTTAATACAACTGGAACACACAGACTTAACACCACCCCCTATACCTAACTAGATTAAGCTATAAGGGGCCAGAATTCATGCTCACCAATCCACAATAACGCCAACTGTTTGATGAATGCAGGTTTTGAGGTTTGGTCTTTGGTCCTTCTAGGTTTCCCGTCGCCACGTGGTCTCAGGGGCGCGGTGCTGGAGCTGCTACTGCGACACACCTTCTCTTCAGCTATCGTCATCGCCTCGTCTCGATGGGTTCTCCTCTTCTTCTCCCTCAGGCAGTCGTCGGTGGTAACGTTATGTTTATCGGACAGTTAGCAGTCTTTACCGTTTAGATTTTACTACCCATGCGTCAAGCGGCAGTATATTCGTTGTGGCGTAGACACCTGCGTTATCGCAGTGTTCAACTGGTGTGGGAGAAATGGGTTTTGCTTCCTGGGACACTGGTACTGGGACAGGAGAGAGCTGTTCCGTTGGGACGGACTTCACTTGGCCAGTGCTGGGACTAGAGTCCTGGCAAATCGATTAACTAGGGCTGTAGAGAGGGCTTTAAACTAATTAGTGGGGGGGAGGTTTTAAGAGAGCGAAAAATAAAAATGACAGCGGAGAAGGCAATAGAGCAAGGTAGCAGTGGGGGAATTAAAAACCAGAGCGTGTCAGGAAGGGTCAGAATGTATAATGATAAAGGTAAAGTAGTAAAAGGGGTAAAAGCAGGAATAAATTGTCAGAAAACATATTTGAAAGTTCTTTATCTGAATGCACGCAGCATTCGTAACAAAATTGACGAGTTGACGGTACAAATAATGACACATGGGTATGATCTGGTGGCCATTACGGAAACATGGCTGCACATCGTGGAAGAAGACTTGTGTGATTTAAATTGTCTCTGGGTTGCACAATGTTTTAAAACATACCCAGAACCGCAAAAGGCTGCGTTAAAAAGCGCGTAAGCTAGGCAGCACTTGGACACTGGAATCAAAGAACTTTGTGAAAATCGCACACTTTAAGATTGTGCATTTTATTAGAAGATGTACTCTTGAGTTTTGGACTGTTTAAATTGCCCAAGGCATAAAAATGGCTGAACAGACCTCATGGAAAAAGAATTTTAAAAGGCAGCAGAAAGGGACAGACAGGCTGTTAGCATATGAAAAGCTCAGCACTGCCCTGTAGTAATTTTGAATGGAGCTCGAGCTGTCAGTCACCCTGTGGTATTGGGCGGGTCTGGTTACCTACAAGCTGCTTGTTTACACTGGGGAGTAGCCCGTTTGAATCAGCCAATCATTGGACAGCAAGCACAATGGGTTGTTAACACACATCCATTCACTGAAATTGACTCTACTACGTGATGTCTCCATGTATGAGTGGAGGAAGTTAAAAGCCCTTCTCTTGTGTATTCGGACTTTTCGGCGCGAAATTGCGCACAGACCTTTTCGGCGCCAAAACAGCAGGGACTCCCAGGGTATAAAGATTAAGCCCAGGAAGTCCTCTCTCTTCTTCTTTTGTCTACTCTTTGGACTGCAGGTGAGCAAGGCTTCTGACCCACTAGCAAGACAATCTAGTGAGAAGTAAAGGGGTGGTAATTTAAGGGTAATGTTGCTAAGATTGTAAGGTTAACATTGTAGCCATTTATCCCTCATTTTTGCCGTCTGCCTTCCCCTGTTAAGCAATTTTACCGTGATTACTTTAATCGTGTGGTGTAGTTCCTTTAGTTTTAATAAAATTTGACTTTCTTGCATCCAGGCCATTTGTCCGTTTTTAATACATCATTAATTATAAGTTCCTCCAGTCAGAACTGGAGGGGGGGTTCAGCGATTCGAAAGCGCTGATTGGAATTGGTCACAGTGCAGTGGCAAAGGCTGCCTGACCAGGTAAATTACCATAAACCAGGTAAAGGATGCCCCCCTACACCTTTTAAAGAGAGAGTCTCACCATCGAGGATCACTTTTAAAGAGGGAGTCTCACCATCGGGGATCCCTTTTAAAGAAAGAGTCTCACCATCAGGGACCCCGTTGTTGTGTATGTGCCTTTAAGAGAAGAACTGATTCTATACTGCAGTACCGGCAGTGACCACCCCTGTATATAAAGCCATAGCAGGCTTCTGTATTTCAGTCTTGAATTACTCCCTGTTCAGTAAATACCTGTTTTACTGTTCTCCTGCAGTCTGAGTATTATTGATCCTCGGACACTACACTGGCGACGGGCAGGTTTGAACTCACCTGCAGTACTGCATCACCTCACGGGGATCTTTTCCCTGAAGAGAAGCTTCTTGGAGGTCGAAGTCAGAACGGCGGGCGTCGACCGCGGGCAACCGCCCAGGGATCCATCGGAGAGTTGCAGGGGTGGCTGTGGAGAGCTGGGCCTGGATCCCCAGTCGAGGTGTTCTAGCAAGTCGTGCTGGTAGAAGGTAGTGCGCTGACCCTTCCGAACTGCGGCAGGCTCGGGCTTGATCGAGCGGCTCTGCAAAGGGGCCGTGCAGCGTCGTCAGGAGGAAGAGAGAGAGAGAGGGTGGAGTGCACAGGGCGCAGTCAGTGCTCAAGAACAGGGCAGTGTGGAGAGGATAAAACGCGGGGAAGGAAAAGTGAGACGCACCAAAGCCGTGGGTCGCCGGCATTACCCTGTAGAGTGCTAGGAGCAACGTGGCAGCAAGGGGAAGAAGGAAAAGCGCGGGAGGCGCCATTTTATTCCATTGGGGAAGAAGAAAAAGCGCGGGAGGTGCCATTTTAAATCACTCAAGATGCCGAAAAGTGGCAGTATCACTGCTTTCGACAACGAGGAAGAAGACTGGACCACGTATGTGGAAAGAATTGAAGTGTACTGTGAGGCAAATGAGGTGGCCGATGGAAAGAAGGCATCTGTGTTATTAAATTTGATGAGCGCGAGAACGTACGGCCTATTGCGGAATTTAATTAGCCCAGCTAAACCAATGGTGAAAAGTTTTGAGGAGATTGTTAATATCTTACAGGAACACCTAAACCCTACACCGCTGCTGATAGCAGAAAGATTCAAGTTCCATAAAAGAAACCAGCACAAAGATGAGAGCAATGCTGACTATCTTACGGAACTACGCAAGTTATCGAAGCACTGCCAGTTCAGAGCAGGACTGGCAGACACCTTGCGGAATAAGTTTGTCTGCGGGCTCCAGAGTGAAGGAACCCAGAAACGACTACTTTCGGAAAAGGACCTGACGCTAGAACAGGCTTTCAGCATGGCAGTATCCTACGAAGCAGCAGCACGGGGAGCTGTGGAAATACAACAGAAACCATAGGAATACAGCGCTAATGAAATGGCGTATGGAGCAGAAAAGTGCTATTGCTGCGGCAGAACAACCCATGATCAGAAGGACTGCTGGGTTAAGGACAAAGTATGCAGGCAATGTGGGAAAATGGGACACATAGCAAGAGTCTGCAGGTCAGGAAAGAAAACCAACACTACAAGAACTACTAAGGAAAAGTACAAGAAAGTAAAGAAATTGACAGACAGTAGTTCGGAAGATCAGGAGAGTGATAAGGACTCCGGGAGCAGGAGACTAAGTTGTCTAAAGTTACACAACGTGATCGCAAAGGAGGCTCACCGAACCATTTGGGGCAACCTCATGATAGCAGGGTCCCCAGTAAAGATGGAATTGGACATAGGATCAGCCCTAACTGTCATGAATCGACGAGACGATGAGCGGCTATTCTCACACATACCCTTGAAGGACACGTCCATTGTATTGAAGACATACACGGGGCAAAAAGTCTACCCCAGAAGAAAAATAAGGGTGCCAGTTGAAAACAACGGCAAGGAAACACAGAAACTGTATCTATATATACTACCGGATGGAGGACCACCATTATTGGGACGTGAATGGATCCGAAAAATACAATTGGATTGGCATTCCATTCAGGCGCTAACTGTGACTGATAAAAAGGATGACGACGTCACACCTGGACGACTGTCAAAAATTCTAACTGACGCGAAAGAGGTGTTCCAACAAGGACTTGGGACTCTAAAAGGAGTAACGGCAATGATAAAAATCGAAGATAACGTAAACCCAAAAATTTTTAAGGCCAGACCGGTACCTTACGCAATCCGCCCAGCCGTTGAAGCAGAGCTGGAGAGTCTGGAGCGTTCGGGTGTGCTGTCTAAGGTGGACTGGAGCGAGTGGGCCACACCCATCGTTCCTGTAATGAAGAAATCATTGAGCAGCACACCTGGGGAACCGAAGAAGGTTCGCATCTGTGGGGACTTCAAGGTAACTGTGAACCAAGTCCTGCACACAGTACAATATCCACTTCCACGGATAGAAGATATTTTCACCTCACTATCTGGAGGGAAACGCTTTACAAAGATTGATCTGGCCCAAGCGTACCTACAAATGGAATTGGAAGTAGCGTCTAGGAAATACCTCACGATAAACACTCACAAAGGTCTTTACCAGTACAATCGACTGGTATTCGGGGTAGCATCAGCCCCGGCTATTTGGCAGAGGGCGATGGAACAAGTCCTGCAAGGGATCCCGGGGACCCAGTGTTATTTGGACGACATCCTGGTTACGGGCGAAAATGACAGTGAACATCTTGCCAACCTGGAGCAGGTGCTCACTAGATTACAGGAATATGGGCTACGAGCCAACCGACCCAAATGCGAGTTCTTCAGGAGACAAATCTCGTATTGTGGCCACATGATTGATGAGGAAGGGTTGCATAAGTCGCCGGACAAGATTGAGGGTGTAGTCAAGGCTCCAGCACCAGAAAATGTGTCGCAACTGAGGTCGTTCCTCGGGTTGGTGAACTACTACCATAAGTTCTTGCCGAACTTATCTACAATTCTGCACCCACTGAATGCCCTACTGCAAACTGGAATAACATGGAAATGGAGTGATGAGTGTAAGCGTGCCTTTCAGAAATGTAAATGCCTAATCACTTCAAAAGAAGTATTGGCCCACTACAATCCAACACTACCGATTCGGTTAGCATGTGATGCGTCTTCCTACGGCATCGGAGCGGTGCTGTCACACAAATTCCTTGATGGTTCGGAGAGGCCAATAGCCTTTGCGTCGCGCTCGTTAACCTCAGCCGAGCGTAACTACACCCAGGTTGACAGGGAGGCCCTTAGCCTGGTGTGGGGGGTGAAGAAGTTCAATCACTATCTGTACGGGCAGAAATTCACCCTACTGACTGATCATCAGCCCCTGGTCTCCATTTTTAACCCAAAGAAGGGCGTTCCGGTGATGACGGCGCAACGGCTGCAAAGATGGTCAATTTTTCTAGGGCCACATCAGTACGGCATAGAGTACAAGGGTACAAAACAGCATGGAAATGCTGATGGGCTGTCGCGCTTACCGTTGCCTACGGTAGAGGAAGCACCTGCAGTGGACCCTGTTGAGATATTCCATGCGACCATAGTCGAATGTCTACCTGTTACAAACTCAAGTATAGAGAAGGAAACCCGAAATGACCCGACACTCTCTCGGGTCTATGATTTGACGGTGAAGGGATGGCCAGCACATGGCGACTCACTGTTGCCAGCATTCTCGCCAAGGATAGAACAGCTGTCAGTGTGCCGGGGGACCTTGATGTGTGGATCCCGAGTGGAAATTCCACCCAAGTTGAGAGATAGAGTGCTCAATGAGCTTCATGAGGGTCATCTGGGAGGGGTAAAAATGAAGAGCCTAGCCAGGGCGTTTGTGTGGTGGCCGGGAATCGATAAAGAAATCGAGGATATGACCAAGAGATGCACAGGATGCCAGAAGGTCCAAAACGCTCCACCACAGGCCCCGCTACATCCATGGGAGTGGCCCTCATCTCCATGGCAATGGGTACACATTGATTTTGCTGGTCCATTTATGGACTCAATGTTACTAATCGCTATGGACGCCCATTCGAAATGGCCAGAGGTCATCCAAATGTCCTCCACCACCACGGAGAAAACTATTGCAGTCCTACGGACCATCTTCGCCAGGAATGGCTTGCCAGAACAGATTTGCTCCGAAAACAGGCCACAGTTTGTGTCAGAGGATTTTTGGAGGTTTCTGAGGAATAATGGGGTGAAGCATTACACATCTGCCCCATATCATCTAGCCACAAATGGATTGGCTGAGAGGTTTGTTCAGACCTTTAAAAAGGCCATAAATGCAATGCATAATGACGACATACCACTACAACACAAGGTGGATAATTTCTTGTTTGCTTACCGGAATGCGACACATGCTGTCACCAACCAAGCTCCAGCCATAATGTTCTTCAAACGAAGGCTAAGATGTCGCCTGGATTTGCTCAAACCAAACATAAGACGAGATGTTGAGGATAAGCAATTCCAGCACATAAATGAGAAGCCAACCAGGAGCTTCAAGATAGGGCAACCAGTCTTGGCCCGCGACTACCGAACAGAAAAATGGCAGCCAAGATCGATATGCACACAGCAGGGACCACTAATGTACACAGTGGACGTTGGAGAGAGCATCATGAGACGCCATGCTGACCAGATTCTAGAGTCACAGGAAGAAGCCAAACCCATACCACGAGCATGTGCACCTGGGAATGAACCCGAAGTACAGATTGCGTCTACCTCAGAAGCAGTGGTATTGGAAGCTGACGAACCAACCAATGACAATGAGCCAGAATCAACTCCGCCGCAAGAACAGGATACTCGAGAAAGGCGCGATAATAAAAATCCTGGATACAGTCAGGATCAGGAAGCCTCCTCAAAGACTGAACTTATGAATGATTATTTCAGTTGAGGAATATAGTACAGAGAAAATTGTAATTGAAATTAGTTATTATTTAGTTGTTAAATGAATGTTATGTACTCTTTATCTAAAAGGGGAGGAATTGTTGTGTAGGTGCCTTTAAGAGAAGAACTGATTCTATTCTGCAGTACTGGCAGTGACCACCCCTGTATATAAAGCCATAGCAGGCTTCTGTATTTCAGTCTTGAATTACTCCCTGTTCAGTAAATACCTGTTTTATTGTTCTCCTGCAGTCCGTGTATAATTGATACTCGGATACTACACCCGTTTATAGAGAGAGTCTCACCATCAGGGATCCCTTTTAAAGAGGGAGTCTCACCATCAGGGATCCCTTTTAAAGAGAGGGTCTCACCATCAGGGACCCCTTTTATAGAGAGAGTCTCACCATCAGGGACCCCTTTTAAAGAGGGAGTCTCACCATCAGGGACCCCTTTTAAAGAGGGAGTCTCACCATCAGGGATCCCTTTTAAAGAGGGAGTCTCACCATCAGGGATCCCTTTTAAAGAGAGAGTCTCACCATCAGGGATCCCTTTTAAAGAGAGGGTCTCACCATCAGGGACCCCTTTTATAGAGAGAGTCTCACCATCAGGGACCCCTTTTAAAGAGGGAGTCTCACCATCAGGGACCCCTTTTAAAGAGGGAGTCTCACCATCAGGGACCCCTTTTAAAGAGGGAGTCTCACCATCAAGGACTCCTTTTAAAGAGGGAGTCTCACCATCAGGGACCCCTTTTAAAGAGGAAGTCTCACCATCAGGGACACCTTTTAAAGAGAGAGTCTCACCATCAGCGACCCCTTTTAAAGAGGGAGTCTCACCATGAGGGACCACTTTTAAAGAGGGAGTCTCAACATCAGGGACCCATTTTAAAGAGAGAGTCTCACCATCAGGGACCCCTTTTAAAGAGAGAGTCTCACCATCAGGGACCCCTTTTAAAGAGAGAGTCTCACCATCAAGGACCCCTTTTAAAGAGGGAGTCTCACCATCAGGGACCCCTTTTAAAGAGGGAGTCTCACCATCAGGGACACTTTTTAAAGAGAGAGTCTCACCATCAGGGACCCCTTTTCAAGAGGGAGTCTCACCATCAGGGACCCCTTTTAAAGAGAGAGTCTCACCATCAGGGACCCCTTTTAAAGAGAGAGTCTCACCATCAGGGACCCCTTTTAAAGAGAGAGTCTCACCATCAGGGACCCCTTTTAAAGAGAGAGTCTCACCATCAGGGACACTTTTTAAAGAGAGAGTCTCACCATCAGGGACACCTTTTAAAGAGAGAGTCTCACCATCAGGGACCCCTTTTCAAGAGGGAGTCTCACCATCAGGGACCCCTTTTAAAGAGAGAGTCTCACCATCAGGGACACTTTTTAAAGAGAGAGTCTCACCATCAGGGACACCTTTTAAAGAGGGAGTCTCACCATCAGGGACCCCTTTTAAAGAGAGAGTCTCATCATCAGGGACCCCTTTTAAAGAGAGAGTCTCACCATCAGGGACCCCTTTTAAAGAGAGAGTCTCACCATCAGGGACACTTTTTAAAGAGAGAGTCTCACCATCAGGGACCCCTTTTAAAGAGAGAGTCTCACCATCAGGGACCCCTTTTAAAGAGGGAGTCTCACCATCAGGGACACTTTTTAAAGAGAGAGTCTCACCATCAGGGACCACTTTTAAAGAGAGAGTCTCACCATCAGGGACCCCTTTTAAAGAGAGAGTCTCACCATCAGGGACCCCTTTTAAAGAGAGAGTCTCACCATCAGGGACCCCTTTTAAAGAGAGTGTCTCACCATCAGGGACCCCTTTTAAAGGGAGAGTCTCACCATCAGGGACCCCTTTTAAAGAGAGAGTCTCACCATCAGGGACACTTTTTAAAGAGAGAGTCTCACCATCAGGGACACTTTTTAAAGAGAGAGTCTCACCATCAGGGACCCCTTTTAAAGAGAGAGTCTCACCATCAGGGACCCCTTTTAAAGAGAGTGTCTCACCATCAGGGACCCCTTTTAAAGAGAGAGTCTCACCATCAGGGACACTTTTTAAAGAGAGAGTCTCACCATCAGGGACCCCTTTTAAAGAGAGAGTCTCTCCATCAGGGACCCCTTTTAAAGAGAGTGTCTCACCATCAGGGACCCCTTTTAAAGAGGGAGTCTCACCATCAGGGACCCCTTTTAAAGAGAGTGTCTCACCATCAGGGACCCCTTTTAAAGAGGGAGTCTCACCATCAGTGACCCATTTTAAAGAGGGACTCTCACCATCAGGGACCCCTTTTAAAGAGAGGGTCTCACCATGAGGGAGCCCTTTTAAAGAGGGAGCCTCACCTTCATGTATCTGTAGTGTATGTAACTGTTCTACCTTTAAGAGAATTATTGTATGTAACCGTCCACCTTTAAGAGAACTATTTTAGGTGTGGCACTACTTTATCCTGGCTGCTGTATACTGTAATACCGACGGTGACCACACCGGTATATAAGTGCTGTGGCAGAATTTATTGGGCAGATTCGCCCTGACCTTCGAATAGTAAAGTCCTGTTTAAGTTACTCTTGTAGTCTGTGTATTACTTCGCTATACAACCCACAGACTTTACAGTGGCGACGAGTTCGATCTTACCCTGCGGCAACAATACTTCTGAAGAAGTAAACGAGCGTCGAGAAGAGGCACCCGCCCTCGTCGTTTTGCTGAGAGAAAACTCGAGTCTGCAGACCAAGAAAGGAGGAAGATTTCAAACACGAAGTCTTCCATCAGCAACAGGCACGGATTGTCCCTTCTGCCACGGTGGTGAGTGAGCCGATCAACACGAGAAGCAAGTCGGCCACGGTGACTGTGAGTAAAGGGAAAATAGAAACAAATAAACGGAGGATAAGGGCGGTGCAATCGACCACGGTCGAGGGGGAAAGGAGCCGGACAGAAGTCGGGCCCAGAGGCGCTGAGACTGGGGCAGCGTGGAGCAGAAGCCGCGGTACAAGCGGGCTGGGGAGCGTCGTGAGGCGACTAGACCGCGACGGCGAAAACGGCCGGACAAATACAGCGACCAAGAGGCGCTGCGACCGGGATCGTAAGGCGCGGGAAGATATAAACATAAATAAGCCACGGAGAACTCAGCCACAGCCGGGGAGGAAGCACCGGACTGCGAGAAGCTGGGAGGCGCGATTGGGGTGAAAAAGGCCAGACAGTGACTGAGGCCACGAAGTGCTGCGACCGGATCGTAAGGCGCGGGAAGAGATAAAAATAAATAAACCGCGGAGAACGCAGCCGCAGCCGGGGAGGAAGCACCGGACTGCGAGAGGCTGGGAGGAGCGATTGGGTGAAAAAGGTCGGACAGTGACCGAGGCCACGAAGCGCTGCGACCGGGATCATAAGGCGCGGGAAGAGATAAAATAAATAAATCGCGGAGAACTCAGCCGCAGCCGGGGAGGGAAGCACCGGACTGCGAGAGGGCTGGGAGGCGCGATTGAGAGCCGCGCGAGCGAGAGAGACAGAGCCCGAGCGAGAGCTGGGCGAACGGGAGAGACAGAGCCCGAGAGAGAGCGAGCGAGAGCCGCGCGAGCGGGAGAGACAGAGCCCGAGGAAGACTGAGCGAGATCCAGCCCAGCGGCTGAGACCGTTCGCCGTCAACGGGTTGTACCCAGAGCCGGTTGCCCGGCCGAGAGAAGGGAACGCGCTGAAGCCGAAGCGCAGGCTGCGAACCCCGAAAGCCAGCAGCCGTCGCCCGAGGGAAAAGCTTACCCCTCCCGCCAGGGGAAGAAAAGCGGGAACCGCCATCTTGAAAGTGGGCGGGGAAAGAAGATAAGCGTGGGAAACAGCGGGAAGCCGCCAGTAGGCGGAGAAAAAGACAGAAGCGGGAACCGCCATTTTGAAAGGGGCGGGGAAAGAAGATAAGCGCGGGGAAACTGCCATCTTGGAAAAAAAAAAGTTTTAAAAAAAGAGTTAAAGAAATATTTCGTTGTTGCTTATCAGGGAGGTGAAGATGCCTAAGCGTGGTAACATCAACGATTTCGATTCCGAGGTAGAAGATTGGGCCACGTATGTAGAACGCATTGAGATATATTGTGAGGCCAATAAAATAGAGGATGATGATAAAGCTATAACCTTGCTAAACTCGATGGGGGCGAAGACATACGGGCTATTGAAGCATCTTCTAGCACCAGTTAAACCGGCGGATCAAACCTTCGATAATATTGTTGCTGTTCTGAAGGATCACTTGAACCACACACCGCTGATGTTGGCGGAACGATTCAAATTTTATGCGAGAATGCAACGGAAAGAGGAAAGCAACGCGGAATACTTGGTCGAACTGCGTAGGCTAGCGAAATACTGCCAGTTTGGAGGAAATCTGACAGAGGCATTGCGAGACAAGTTCGTGTGCGGGTTGTCGAAGGAAGGAACACAAAAGCGACTGCTCGAAGAGAATGACCTTACACTGGATAGGGCTGTCCTTATTGCAGCATCACACGAAGCCGCAGCGAAAGGAACTGCGGAAATGCAGCTGAAGGCAGCGGTCCTCAGTGTGGATCAAATTACTTCGGGTGCAACGAAATGTTATCGTTGTGGGAAGACAACACACGACCAGAACCAATGCTGGTTTAAAAACCAGGACTGTAGGAAATGTGGCAAACTGGGTCACATAGCCAAAGTATGCCGGTCAGGGAAGAAGACCAACAACCAAAAAAAAAAGCCATCACAGGAAAAGTACAACAAAGTACACAAGGTGGTTGAGAAGAGTTCAGATGAACAGAATTCGGATTCAGACCCAAGCGGCCAGGAACTGGGTAGTCTGAGATTTCATAATGTGAGTAAGGAAGCTGACCTACAAACTATCTGGGTCATGCTAAAAATAGCCGGAGTCCAAGTGAGAATGGAATTGGACACTGGATCAGCCCTATCAGTCATAAATCGAAGGGATTACAACCGGCTATTCTCACATATACCCTTGAGAGATACCAAGTTCGTATTGCAGACATACACGGGGCATAAAGTATACCCCATGGGAAAGATAAGAGTCAAGGTGAGAGACAGGGGCAAAGAACACCCCGGAATGGACTTATACGTACTACCTGAGGGAGGACCACCACTTCTAGGACGGGAGTGGATCAAGAAAATAGACATGGAATGGCACTACCTCAAAGCAATAATGAGTGAGGACTCGGGGCAGACAATCAGCTCAGACTCTGAAACGGATGACGATAAGACCAGCCCAAGCATGAAAGACAAGTCTAAAATGAACTTGCTGACTAAGGTTGGTAGAACGAATGTGGGCCTAAAGGCTTATGCTCCAGAGGAGAACAAAGTTTCAGAACAGAATTCCTCTGAACAACAACAACATAGCTTGACAGAGAATTCTGAGTCTGTTCAAGTTACAGACATATATATTACTGAGGAACATCGAGCTCGAACGCAAACTTATTTCAGATTACGACAGCAATTAGAACAATTGAATTGCCGTCTCGAGCAAGAGATGAAAGCAATGAAAAAGTTCTATGATACCGAATGGGAGAATCTGGAAAGACAACAGAAGCAGCTGGGGAAGAAAAGGGAGCAGGAGCACACAAACCGTCTGCACGAGGAGGCCAAACGAATCAAAGCTGATTCGGCTTCTGAAGGGGCGTGCTCCAATCCGGTGGAACAAGATGTGCCGCAACTGAAGGCGCTGGTTAGCAGGTTGCAGGCAGAAAAAGCTGAGTTGGTCGACATGACTTCCGAGCTCCTACGGAAGTTGGGTGCAGCATCACCGGACGATTCATTTGTGGAAATTCGAATGATGGGGGCTGCGGATGATGGCGAAGTAGAAGCAGCAAAGGAGCCCCAGGACAAGGTTCTAAACAGCCCTGCAGCTAATGGAAAAGGGATGAGGACAGAAGAGTTAACAGTCAGCCAACTCCTCCAGGGCAAGGTTATAAACAGCCCTGTAGTTAATGGAAAAGGGATGATGGCAGAAGAGTTAACAGTCAGCCAACTCATTCATATGCTGAGGGATAAAACTCTAAAATGGGAAAAACTTAAATACGAGCCTCAATCTTCAAAGGGAAGGGAGCTCTCAAAAGTCATTGGAAGAGCTGAGGTGGCAACCCAGACTGAGAAGTCTGCAGCAGAACAGCCCTTGGATGCCAAAAGTACTCTGACGCATGGCAATGTAGAACAACAGAATACTGAAACAGCTACTTCAGTAGAGGGATTGAATAGTCCGATCAATCAATCTCCGAATGAAGTTGAAGTATTGAAATCACAAATGAGGTCATTAGTAAAAGACTTGCAGGAAGCCCAGAAAAAGCGGGATGAATCTGAACGCATGATGAAGTCTCTTCAGGACAGATGTCGGGATTTGGAACATAAGTCGGCTAACGTCCAGCTGGGTAAGGAGGAAATAGAAGACCCTCTCGCGGGCCTAGCTCAGGACGACACCGAATATTACCATGATCTGTTGAGTGACACTGAATATTACGAGGACCTGGTCTGCCCAGCTTGTGCCGAGAACTCCCAAAGTGCCGAAATCAGGATAAATCACTTAAAGTCTAAGGAACATAGGGAGATGGTGGCGTTACAGCTGGCAGCTGACAATGGAGCCCCGAGAGTCTCCAAGAAGCAAAAAAGGAAAAGACGAAGCAGAAGATGATAACCATCTGAACCATTATTACCTCTACCCGATCACACACGTGGTCCCCCGAACGGAGCCAAATCAGTTGGAAAGTAGGAAAATTTCCCAAGGCAATCCAACTGTTTTTTGTTTGTTTTAAAAAGTCAGCAATGCTGGTTTAGAAGTGATGGAAGTAAAGCTGTTAAGTCTAGGGAAGGACTATGGGATGAGTCCCTCTAGCAAGGTGACCCGACTACACCACGGAGGCGTGGTCCGGACCGAGTCAAGAAGATCAGAGACTGAATCTGTGAACTGTTTCCCGCAGAGACTGAATCTGTGAACTGTTTCCGCAGAGACTACTTCTGTGAACTGTTGTAACATGAAGTTGGATATGTTATGACGTTATGTTAATGGTGAATAAGTATGTTGTAAGCTAAAAAGGGAGGATTGTAGTGTATGTAACTGTTCTACCTTTAAGAGAACTACTGTATGTAACCGTCCACCTTTAAGAGAACTATTTTAGGTGTGGCACTACTTTATCCTGGCTGCTGTATACTGTAATACCGACGGTGACCACACCGGTATATAAGTGCTGTGGCAGAATTTATTGGGCAGATTCGCCCTGACCTTCGAATAGAAAAGTCCTGTTTAAGTTACTCTTGTAGTCTGTGTATTACATCGCTATACAACCCACAGACTTTACAGTATCCCTTTTAACGAGAGTGTCTAACCACCAGGGACCCCTTTTAAAGAGAGAGTCTCACCATCAGGGACACCTTTTAAAGAGAGAGTCTCACCATCAGGGACCCCTTTTAAAGAGGGAGTCTCACCATCAGGGACCCCTTTTAAAGAGAGAGTCTCACCATCAGGGACCCCGTTTAAAGAGAGAGTCTCACGATCAGGGACTCCTTTTAAAGAGGAAGTCTCACTATCAGGGACCCCTTTTAAAGAGAGAGTCTCACCATCAGGGACCCCTTTTAAAGAGGGAGTCTCACCATCAGGGACCCATTTTAAAGAGAGAGTCTCACCATCAGGGACCCCTTTTAAAGAGAGAGTCTCACCATCAGGGACCCCTTTTAAAGAGAGAGTCTCACCATCAGGGACCCCTTTTAAAGAGGGAGTCTCACCATCAGGGACCCATTTTAAAGAGGGAGTCTCAACATCAGGCACCCCTTTTAAAGAGAGAGTCTCACCATCAAGGACCCCTTTTAAAGAGGGAGTCTCACCATCAGGGACCCCTTTTAAAGAGAGAGTCTCACCATCAGGGACCCCTTTTAAAGAGAGAGTCTCACTATCAGGGACCCCTTTTAAAGAGAGAGTCTCACCATCAGGGACCCCTTTTAAAGAGAGAGACTCACCATCAGGGACCCCTTTTAAAGAGAGAGACTCACCATCAGGGACACCTTTTAAAAAGGGAGTCTCACCATCAGGGACCCCTTTTAAAGAGAGAGTCTCACCATCAGGGACACTTTTTAAAGAGGGAGTCTCACCATCAGGGACCCCTTTTAAAGGGAGAGTCTCACCATCAGGGACCCCTTTTAAAGAGAGAGTCTCACCATCAGGGACACCTTTTAAAGAGAGAGTCTCACCATCAGGGACCCCTTTTAAAGAGGGAGTCTCACCATCATGAACTCCATTTAAAGAGAGAGTCTCACCATCAGGGACCCCTTTTAAAGAGGGAGTCTCACTATCAGGGACCCCTTTTAAAGAGAGAGTCTCTCCATCAGTGACCCATTTTAAAGAGGGAGTCTCACCATCAGGGACCCCTTTTAAAGAGAGAGTCTCACCATCATGAACTCCATTTAAAGAGAGAGTCTCACCATCAGGGACCCCTTTTAAAGAGAGAGCCTCACCATCAGGGACCCCGTTTAAAGAGAGAGTCTCACCATCAGGGACCACTTTTAAAGAGAGAGTCTCACCATCAGGGACCCCGTTTAAAGAGAGAGTCTCACCATCAGGGACCCCTTTTAATGAGAGAGTCTCACCATCAGGCACCCATTTTAAAGAGAGAGTCTCACCATCAGGGACCCCTTTTAAAGAGAGAGTCTCTCCATCAGTGACCCATTTTAAAGAGGGAGTCTCACCATCAGGGACCCCTTTTAAAGAGAGAGTCTCACCATCAGGGACCCCTTTTAAAGAGAGAGTCTCACCATCAGGGACCCCTTTTAAAGAGGGAGTCTCACCATCAGGGACCCCTTTTAAAGAGAGAGTCTCACCATCAGGGACCCCTTTTAAAGAGAGAGTCTCACCATCAAGGACCCCTTTTAAAGAGGGAGTCTCACCATCAGGGACCCTTTTAAAGAGAGAGTCTCACCATCAGGGACCCCTTTTAAAGAGAGAGTCTCAAAATCAGGGAACCCTTTTAAAGAGAGAGTCTCACCATCAGGGACCCCTTTTCAAGAGGGAGTCTCACCATCAGGGACCCCGTTTAAAGAGAGAGTCTCACCATCAGGGACCCCTTTTAAAGAGAGAGTCTCACCATCAGGGAATCCTTTTAAAGCGAGTCTCACCATCAGGGACCCCTTTTAAAGAGAGAGTCTCACCATCAGGGACCCCTTTTAAAGAGAGAGTCTCACCATCAGGGACCCCTTTTAAAGAGAGAGTCTCACCATCAGGGACCCCTTTTAAAGAGAGAGTCTCACCATCAGGGACCCCTTTTAAAGAGAGAGTCTCACCATCAGGGACCCCTTTTAAAGAGAGAGTCTCACCATCAGTGACCCCTTTTAAAGAGAGAGTCTCACCATCAGGGACACCTTTTAAGAGAGAGTCTCACCATCAGGGACCCCTTTTAAAGAGAGAGTCTCACCATCAAGGACTCCTTTTAAAGAGAGAGTCTCACCATCAGGGATCCCTTTTAAAGAGAGAATCTCACCATCAAGGACTCCTTTTAAAGAGAGAGTCTCACCATCAGGGACCCCGTTTAAAGAGAGAGTCTCAACATCAGGGACCCCATTTAAAGAGAGAGACTCACCATCAGGGAATCCTATTAAAGAGAGAGTCTCACCATCAGGGACCCCTTTTAAAGAGAGAGTCTCACCATCAGGGACACTTTTTAAACAGAGTGTCTCACCATCAGGGACCCCTTTTAAAGAGAGATTCTCACCATGAAGGACGCCTTTTAAAGAGGGAGTCTCACCATCAGGGACTCCTTTTAAAGTAACGGTCTCTCCATCAGGGACCCCTTTTAAAGAGATAGTTTCACCATCAAGGACTCCTTTTAAAGTGGGCGTCTCTCCATCAGGGACCCTTTCTAAAGAAAGAGTCTCACCATCAGGGACCCCTTTTAAAGAGAGAATCTCACCATCAGAGACACCTTTTAAAGAGAGAATGTCAGCATCAGGGACCTCTTTTAAAGAGAGTGTATCACCATCAGGGACCCCTTTTAGAGAGAGAGTCTCACCATCAGGGACCCCTTTTAAAGAGAGAGTCTCACCATCAGGGACTCCTTTTAAAGAAATGGTCTCTCCATCAGGGACCCCTTTTAAAGAGGGAGTCTCACCATCAGGGACCCTTTTAAAGGAAGTATTTCACCATCAGGTGTAGTGTCTGCGTATCAATAATAGACGGATTGCAGGAGAACAATAATAACAGGTATTTACTGAACAGAGAGTAAGCTTAAACTCGAAGTACAGAAGCCTGCTATGGCTTTATATACAGGTGTGGTCACTGCCGGTACTACAGTATAAAATCAGTTCTCTCTTAAATGTACATACACAACAATTCCTCCCCTTTTAGATAAATAGTACATAACATTCATTTAACAATTAAATAATAACTAATTACAATTACAATTTTCTCTGTACTACATACATCAACTGAAATAATCAATTATATGTTCAGTCTTTGAGGAGGCTTCCTGATCCGGACTGGATAGCGCCTTTCTCGAGTATCCTGTTCTTGCGGCGGAGTCAATTTTGGCTCATTGTCATTGGTTGGTTCGTCAGCTTCCAATACCCCTGATTCTGAGGTAGACACAATCTGTACTTCGGGTTCATTACCAGGTGCACATGCTTGTGGTATGGGTTTGGCTTGTTCCTGTGACTCGAGAATCTGGTCAGCATGGCGTCTCACAATGCTCTCTCCAACGTCCACTGTGTACATTAGTGATCCCTGCTGTGTGCATATCGTTCCTGGCTGCCATTTTTCTGTTCGGTAGTCGCGGGCCAAGACTGGTTGCCCTATCTTGAAGCTCCTGGTTGGCTTCTCATTTATGTGCTGGAATTGCTTATCCTCAACATCTCGTCTTATGTTTGGTTTGAGCAAATCTAGGCGACATCTTAGCCTTCGGTTGAAGAACATTATGGCTGGAGCTTGGTTGGTGACTGCATGTGTCGCATTCCGGTAAGCAAACAAGAAATTATCCACCTTGTGTTGTAGTGGTATGTCGTCGTTATACATCGCCTTTATTGCCTTTTTAAAGGTCTGAACAAACCTCTCAGCCAATCCATTTGTTGCTGGATGATATGGGGCAGATGTGTGATGTTTCACCCCATTAATCCTCAGAAACCTCCGGAAATCCTCGGACACAAACTGTGGTTCATTGTCGGAGCAAATCTGTTCTGTCAAGCCATTCCTGGCGAAGATGGTCCGTAGGACTGCAATAGTTATCTCCGTGGTGGTGGAGGACATTTTGATTACCTCTGGCCATTTCGAATGGGCAACCACGGCGATTAAAAACATTGAGTCCATAAATGGACCAGCAAAATCAATGTGTACCCGTTGCCATGGAGATGAGGGCCACGCCCATGGGTGTAGCGGGGCCTGTGGTGGAGCGTTTTGGACCTTCTGGAATCCTGTGCATCCCTTGGTCATATCCTCAATTTCTTTAGCGATTCCCGGCCACCACACAAACGCCCTGGCTAGGCTTTTCATTTTTACCCCTTCCAGATGACCCTCATGAAGCTCATTGAGCAATCTATCTCTCAACTTGGGTGGAATTACCACTCGGGATCCACACATCAAGGTCCCCCGGCACACTGACAGCTGTTCTCTCCTTGGCGAGAATGCTGGCAACAGTGAGTCGCCATGTGCTGGCCATCCCTTCACCGTCAAATCATAGACCCGAGAGAGTGTCGGGTCGTTTCGGGTTTCCTTCCCTATACTTGAGTTTGTAACAGGTAGACATTCGACTATGGTCGAATGGAATATCTCAACAGGGTCCACTGCAGGTGCTTCCTCCACCATAGTCAACAGTAGGCGCGACAGCCCATCAGTGTTTCCATGCTGTTTTGTACCCTTGTACTCTATGTCGTACTGATGTGCCCCTAGAAAAGTGACCATCTTTGCAGCCGTTGCGCCGTCATCACCGGAACGCCCTTCTTTGGGTTAAAAATGGAGACCAGAGGCTGATGATCAGTCAGTAGGGTGAATTTCTGCCCGTGCAGATAGTGATTAAACTTCTTCACCCCCCACACCAGGCTGATGGCCTCCCTGTCAATTTGGGCGTAGTTACGCTCGGCTGAGGTTAACGAGCGCGACACAAAGGCTATTGGCCTCTCTGAACCATCAAGGAATTTGTGTGACAGCACCGCTCCAATGCTATAGGGAGACGCATCACATGCCAACCGAATCGGTAGTGTTGGATTGTAGTGGGCCAATACTTCTTTTGAAGTGATTAGGCATTTACATTTCTGAAAGGCACGCTTACACTCATCACTCCATTTCCATGTTACTCCAGTTTGCAGTGGGTGCAGAATTGTAGATAAATTCGGCAAGAACTTATGGAAGTAGTTCACCAACCCGAGGAACGACCTCAGTTGCGACACATTTTCCGGTGCTGGAGCCTTGACTACTGCCTCAATCTTGTCTGGGGACTTATGCAACCCTTCTTCATCAATCATGTGGCCACAATACGAGATTTGTCTCCTGAAGAACTCGCATTTGGGGCGGTTGGCTCGTAGCCCATATTCTTGTAATCTAGTGAGCACCTGCTCCAGGTTGGCAAGGTGTTCACTGTCATTTTCGCCCGTAACCAGGATGTCGTCCAAATAACACTGGATCCCCGGGATCCCTTGCAGAACATGTTCCATCACCCTCTGCCAAATAGCCGGGGTTGATGCTACCTCAAATACCAGTCGGTTGTACTGGTAAAGACCTTTGCGAGTGTTTATCGTGAGGTATTTCCTAGATGCTTCTTCCACCTCCATTTGTAGATACGCTTGGGTCAGATCAATCTTCATAAAGCGGTTCCCTCCAGATAGTGAGGTGAAAATATCTTCTATCCGTGGAAGTGGATATTGTACTGTGTGCAGGACTGGGTTCACAGGAACCTTGAAGTCCCCACAGATGCGAACCTTCTTCGGCTCCCCAGGCGTGCTGCTCAATGATTTCTTCATTACAGGAACAATGGGTGTGGCCCACTTGCTCCAGTCCACCTTGGACAGCACACCCGAATGCTCCAGACTCTCCAGCTCTGCTTCAACGGCTGGGCGGATCGCGTACGGTACCGGTCTGGCCTTAAAAAATTTGGGGTTTGCGTTATCTTCGATTTTTATCATTGCCGTTACTCCTTTTAGAGTCCCAAGTCCTTGTTGGAACACCTCTTTCGCGTCAGTTAGAATTTTTGACAGTCATCCAGGTGTGACGTCGTCATCCTTTTTGTCAGTCACAGTTAGCGCCTGAATGGAATGCCAATCCAATTGTATTTTTCGGATCCATTCACATCCCAATAATGGTGGTCCTCCATCTTGTAGTATATACAGATACAGTTTCTGTGTTTCCTTGCCGTTGTATTTAACTGGCACCCTTGTTTTTCCTCTGGGGTAGACTTTTTGCCCCGTGTATGTCTTCAATACAATGGACGTGTCCTTCAAGGGTATGTGTGAGAATAGCCGCTCATAGTCTCGTCGATTCATGACAGTTAGGGCTGATCCTGTGTCCAATTCCATCTTTACTTGGGACCCTGCTATCATGAGGGTGACCCAAATGTATCGGTGATCCTCCTTTGCGATCACGTTGTGTAACTTTAGACAACTTTGTCTCCTGCTCCCGGAGTCATTATCACTCTCCTGATCTCCTGAACGACTGTCTGTCATTTTTTTTACTTTCTTGTACTTTTCCTTAGTAGTTCTTTTAGTGTTGGTTTTCTTTCCCGACCTGCAGACTCTTGCTATGTGTCCCATTTTCCCACATTGCCTGCATAATTTGTCCTTAAACCAGCAGTCCTTCTGATCATGGGTTGTTCTGCCGCAGCGATAGCAAATTTCTGCTCCATATGCCATTTTGTTAGCGCTGTATTCTTTTGGTTTCTGTTGTATTTCCGCAGCTCCCCGTGCTGCTGCTTCGTAGGATACTGCCACGCTGAAAGCCTGTTCTAGCGTCAGGTCCTTTTCCGAAAGTAGTCATTTCTGGGTTCCCTCACTCTGGAGCCCGCAGACAAACTTATCCCTTAAGGTGTCTGCCAGTCCTGCTCCGAACTGGCAGTGCTTCGATAACTTGCGTAGTTCCGTAAGATAGTCAGCATTGCTCTCATCTTTGTGCTGGTTTCTTTTATGGAACTTGAATCTTTCTGCTATCAGCAGCGGTGTAGGGTTTAGGTGTTCCTGTAAGATATTAACAATCTCTTCAAAACTTTTCTCCATTGGTTTAGCTGGGGTAATTAAATTCCGCAATAGGCCGTATGTTCTCGCGCCCATCAAATTTTATAATACCGACGCCTTCTTTCCATCTGCCATCTCATTTGCCTTGCAGTACACTTCAATTCTTTCCACATACGTGGTCCAGTCTTCTACCTCGTTGTCGAAAGCAGTGATACTGCCACTCTTCGGCATCTTGGATGGTTTAAAATGGCACCTCCCGCGCTTTTTCTTCTTCCCCAATGGATTAAAATGGCGCCTCCCGCGCTTTTCCTTCTTCCCCAATGGAATAAAATATCGCTTCCCGCGCTTTTCCTTCTTCCCCTTGCTGCCACACTGCTCCTAGTGTTCTACAGGGTAATGCCGGCGACCCGCGGCTTCGGGGCGTCTCACTTTTCCTTCCCCTCGTTTTATTTTCTCTACGCTGCCCGGTTCTTGAGCACCAACCGCGCCCTGAGCGCTCCACCCTCTCTCTCTCTCTTTTCCTCCCGACGACGATGCACGGCCCTTTTGCAGAGCCGCTCGATCGAGCTCAAGCCCGCCGCAGTCCGGAAGGGTCAGCGCACTACCTGCTACCAGCACGATTTGCTGGAACACCTTGACTGGGGAGCCAAGCCCAGCTCTCCACAGCCTCCCCTGCAATTCCTCGAACTCCGATGGATCACTGGCGGTTGCCCGCGGTCGACGCCCATTGCTCTGACTTCGACCTCCAAGAAGCTTCTTTTCAGGGAAAGATCCCCGTCTGGTGATGCAGTGCTGCAGGTGAGTTTGAACCTGCTCGTCGCCAGTGTAGTGTCCGTGTATCAATAATACACGGACTGCAGGAGAACAATAATAAAAGGTATTTACTGAACAGAGGGTAAGCTTAAACTGAAAGTACAGAAGCCTGCAATGGCTTTATATACAGGTGTGGCCACTGCCGGTACTACAGTATAAAATCAGTACTCTCTTAAAGGTACATACACAACATCAGGGACCCCTTTTTAACAAAGAGTCTCACCATTAGGGACCCATTTTAAAGAGAGAGTCTCACCATTAGGGACACCTTTTAAAGAGAGAGTCTCACCATCAGGGACGCCTTTTGAGGAAAGAGACTCACGATCAGGGAGCCCTTTTAATGAGTGAGTCTCAAAATCAGGGGCCCCTTTTAAAGAGGGAGTCTCAACATCAGGGACCACGTTTAAAGAGGGAGTCCCACCATCAGGGACCCCGTTTAAAGAGAGAGTCTCACCATCAGGGACCCCTTTTAAAGAGAGAGTCTCACCATCAGGGACCCCTTTTAAAGAGGGAGTCTCACCATCAGGGTCCCCTCTTAAAGAGGGAGTCTCTCCATCAGGGACCCCTTTTAACAAGGGAGTCTCACCATCAGGGATTCCTTTTAAAGAGAGTCTCACCATCAGGGACCCCTTTTAACGAGGGAGTCTCACCATCAGGGATTCCTTTTAAAGAGAGTCTCACCATCAGGGACCCCATTTAAAGAGGGAGTCTCACCATCAGGGACCCCTTTTAAAGAGAGAGTCTCACCTTCAGGGACCCCTTTTAAAGAGGGAGTCTCACCATCAGGGACCCCTTTTAAAGAGAGTCTCACCATCAGGGACACTTTTAAAGAGAGAGTCTCACCATCAGGGACCCCTTTTAAAGAGGGAGTCTCACCATCAGGGACCCCATTTAAAGAGAGAGTCTCACCATCAGGGACCCCATTTAAAGAGTGAGTCTCACCATCAGTGACCCCTTTTAAAGAGAGAGTCTCACCATCAGGGACTCCTTTTAAAGAGAGAGTCTCACCATCAGGGACCCCTTTTAAAGAGAGAGTCTCACCATCAGGGACCCCTTTTAAAGAGAGAGTCTCACCATCAGGGACTCCTTTTAAAGAGAGAGTCTCACCATCAGGGACCCCTTTTAAAGAGAGAGTCTCACCATAAGGGACCCCTTTTAAAGAGAGAGTCTCACCATCAGGGACTCCTTTTAAAGAGAGAGTCTCAACATCAGGGACCCCTTTTAAAGAGGGAGTCTCACCATCAGGGACCCCTTTTAAAGAGAGTCTCACCATCAGGGACACTTTTAAAGAGAGAGTCTCACCATCAGGGAACCCTTTTAAGGAGAGAGTCTCACCATCAGGGACCCCTTTTAAAGAGAGAGTCTCACCATCAGGGACCTCCTTTAAAGGGAGAGTCTCACCATCAGGGACCCCTTTTAAAGAGAGAGTCTCACCATCAGGGACCTCCTTTAAAGAGAGAGACTCACCATCAGGGACCCCTTTTAAAGAGAGAGTCTCACCATCAGGGACTCCTTTTAAAGAGAGAGTCTCACCATCAGGGACTCCTTTTAAAGAGAAAGTCTCACCATTAGGGACCCCTTTTAAAGAGAGAGTCTCACCATCAGGGATCCCTTTTAAAGAGAGAGTCGCACCATTAGGGACCCCTTTTAAAGAGAGAGTCTCACCATCAAGGACCCCTTTTATAGAGAGAGTCTCACCATCAGGGATCCCTTTTAAAGAGAGAGTCTCACCATCAGGGATCCCTTTTAAAGAGAGAGTCTCACCATCAGGGATCCCTTTTAAAGAGAGAGTCTCACCATCAGGGACCCCTTTTAAAGGAAGAGTCTCACCATCAGGGACCCCTTTTAAAGAGAGAGCCTCTCCATCAGGGACCCCTTTTAAAGAGAGAGTCTCACCATCAGGGACCCCTTTTAAAGGAAGAGTCTCACCATCAGGGACCCCTTTTAAAGAGAGAGTCTCTCCATCAGGGACCCCTTTTAAAGAGAGAGTCTCACCATCAGGGACCCCGTTTAAAGAGAGAGTCTCACCATCAGGGATCCCTTTTAAAGAGAGAGTCTCACCATCAGGGACCCCTTTTAAAGGAAGAGTCTCACCATGAGGGACCCCTTTTAAAGAGAGAGTCTCACCATAGGGACCCCATTTAAAGAGAGAGTCTCACCATCAGGAACCCCTGTTAAAGAGGGAGTCTCACCATCAGGGACCACGTTTAAAGAGAGAGTCTCACCATCAGGGACCCCTTTTAAAGGAAGAGTCTCACCATCAGGGACTCCTTTTAATGAGTGAGTCTCAAAATCAGGGACTCCTTTTAAAGAGAGAGTCTCAACATCAGGGACCCCATTTAAAGAGGGAGTCTCACCATCAGGGACCCCTTTTAAAGAGAGAGTCTCACCATCAGGGACCTCTTTTAAAGAGGGAGTCTCACCATCAGGGACCTCTTTTAAAGAGGGAGACTCGCCATCAGGGACCCCATTTAAAGAGAGCATCTCACCATCAGTTCTGCGGTGGGCTCTGTAATGGGGCTGAGCTGATGCCGAGAGTGAGGTGGTGGACACATGGTGAATTGTCATATATGCACATGAAACCACGGCATGCTTTGGTGAGTGAGGTCTGAATCTGAGGCACACTTCTTGCTCAGCTCTCGAGTGCAAGAGCCTGGCGTGATCTGCTGAAATGAGCTGTCAACCACCGAGCTTCTCGACTCTTCCCCCATGGTACTCGTCCATGCTCCCCCTCGCTTTCAGTGGCTTAACGAGACTTTACACATCTTCCAGGTATAGATGAAAGAATGGAATGACTTGCGGAAAATGTACAGCACAGGAGAGGCCATTCGGCCCATCATGTCCACGCTGGTGTTCATGCTCCACACGAGCCTCCCACACCCTTCCTCATCTCACTCCGTCTAGATATCCTTCTATCCCTTTCTCCCTCATAGTTATCTAACTCAGATCCATGCCTTTCAGGACTGAAGTTAGGAAACACTTCTACACACAAAGGGTTGCAGAAGTTTGGATCTCTCTTCCTCAAATGGCAATTGTAAATTTTATATCTGAGACTGATAGATTTTTGTTAACCAAATGTATTAAGGGATATGGGGCAAAGCGAGTGTATGGAGTTAGGTCACAGATCAGCCATGGTCTCAATGAATGGCGGAATAGGCTTGAGGGGCTGAATGGCCTCCTCCTGTTCCGATGCTCTTTTTTTCCTTTGTTTGCCGGTGTTTATGTTCCACATGAGCCTCCTCCCACCCTACTTCATCTCAGCCTATCACCACATCCTTCTGTTCCTTTCTCCCTGATGTGTTTATCGAGCTTCCCCTTTAATGCACCTATGCTGTTCGTCTCAACCACTCCTTGGGCACCACACTTCAGGAAAGATGTTAAGGTTTTAGAAAGGGTACAGAGGAGGTTTGCCAGGATATTGCCAGCGCCTATTTCCTCCTCCGTAACATCGCCCGTCTCCGCCCCTTGCCTCAGTTCATCAGCTGCTGAAACTTTAATCTACATATTAGTAACAATACTATGGAGGAGGAATTCCTGGAGTGTATACAAGATGGTTTCCTGGACCACTATGTCGAGGAACCAACCAGAGATCAGGCCATCTTAGACTGGGTATTATGTAATGAGAAAGGATTAATTAGCAATCTTATTGTGCGAGGCCCCTTGGGTCGGAGTCATCATAATATGATAGAATTCTTCATTAAGATGGAGAGTGAAGTAGTTGACTCAGAGACTAGGGTCCTGAATTTAAATAAAGGAAACTATGATGGCGTGAGTCGCGAGTTGGGTAGGATTGATTGGGGAATGTTACTCAAAGGGTTGACAGTGGATAGGCAATGGCAAACATTCAAAGATCGCATGGATGAACTACAGAATTTGTTCATCCCTGTTTGGCATAAAAATAAATCAAAAAGGTGACTCAACCGTGGCTAACAAGGGAAATTAGGGATAGCATAAGATCCAATGAGAAGGCGTATAAATTGGCCAGAAAAAGCAATAAACCTGAGGATTGGGAGCAGTTTAGGATTCACCAAAGGAGGGCAAAGGGATTAATTAAGAGGGGGAAAATAGAGTATGAGAGTAAGCTTGCAGGGAACATAAAAACTGACTGTAAAAGCTTTTATAGATATGTGAAGAGAAAAAGATTGGTGAAGTCAAGCGTAGGTCCCTTGCAGTCAGAATCAGGGGAATTTATAATGGGGAACAAAGAAATGGCAAACCAATAAAATACATACTTTGTTTCTGTCTTCACAAAGGAGGACTCAAATAACCTCCCAGAGATGTCGGGCAACATAGGGTCTAATGAGAGGGAGAAACTAAAAGAAATCTGTATTTGTAGGGAAATGGTGTTAGGGAAATTGACGGGATTGAAGGCCGATAAATCCCCAGGGCCTGATAATCTACATCCTAGGGCACTTAAGAAAGTGGCCCTAGAAATAGTAGATGCATTGCTAGTCATCTTCCAAAATTTGATAGACTCTGGAACAGTTCCCATGGATTGGAGGGTAGCTAATGTTACCCCACTATTGAAAGAAGGTGGTAGAGAGAAAATGGGGTAAACCTAACATCGGTAGTGGGAAAAATGCTAGAATCCATTCTAAAAGATGTAATAGCAGAGTACTTGGAAAACAGTAACAGGATCAGACAAAGCCAACATGGATTTACAGAAGGTAAATCATGCGTGACTAATCTACTGGAATTTTTTGAGGATGTAACTGTTAGAATAGATAAGGGAGAACCAGTGGATGTGGTGTATTTGGACTTTCAGAAGGCTTTCGATAAAGTCCCGCATAAGAGATTAGCGTGTAAAGTTAAAGCACATGGAATTGGGGGCAAGGTACTGACTTGGATAAAGAACTGGTTGGCAGACAGGAAGCAAAGAGTTGGAATAAACGGCTCTTTTTCCAAGCGGCAGGCAGTGACTAGTGGGGTACCACAGGGATCGGTCCTAGGACCCCAGCTATTCACAATATATATAAATGATCTAGACGAGGGAACTGTGAGTGGTTCGCATCGCTCCCACACCCCTGGGTTCTAGACACCGGACTTAGGTACAGGCAGCGATACAGAAAATCGAGTAGACAAGTGGTTTGGTGTAAGAAAACCAAGATTTTATTAAAACTGAAATAAAACACAGTTTTATGAGAAGTCACTAGTATAAAATACAGGCAAATACAAAATTATACTTATACAGGGAATGGGGAACACACGGCACATCGAGGGAAAAATAACTACATTAACAATCCCCTTATCCATATCCCACCCCCTATACCTAACTAGATTAAGCTATGAGGGGCCAGAATTCATGCTCACAAATCCAAAGCCTGTTGCTTTAACGGATGCGAGTTTTGAGGTTTGGTCTTCTGTCCTTTTAGGTCCATCGCCACGTGGTCACAGGGCGCGGCACTGGAGCTGCTGCTGCGACACACCTTCCTTCTCCTCAGCTACCATCGTCGTCTCGTTGCGATGGGTTCCCTTCTTCTTCTCCCTCGGGCGGTCGTCGGCGGTAGCGTTGCGTCTATAGGACGGTTGGCAGTCTTCACTGCTTCGATTTTACTGCCCATGCTTCGAACGCCAGTTTATTCATTGTGGCGTGGACACCTGCGTTTTGTGCCAGCTTATTCGCAGTGTTCAATAGCCAGCTTATTCTCACTGTCCATACATTTCATAGAAACATAGAAGATAGGAGCAGGAGTAGGACATTCGGTCCTTCGAGCCTGCTCCGCCATCCAACGAGATCATGGCTGATCATCCAAACCCTAGCACCCGGTCCCTACACCGACAGCCATCCCACCCAAACCCTATCCCCGTAACCCCGTAACCCCACGTATTTAATCCCCCCTAACACTAAGGGCCAATTTTGATCATGGCCAATCAACCTAACCCGCACATCTTTGGACTGCACATCAAGCGCCAGCTTATAACTAGGCGCTCGGTCTTTATCAATGCATCTTTTGCTGCCCTGCTCTGCTCTTATCGAGTGTTACCTTCTTCTTCGTCTCTCCTCGTCTCGTCTCATTTCGTCTCACCCCTTTTTGCGGCCTGTGTGTCCTTTATGACTTTGGACTCGGGTCTCGTTCCCCCGCCTGCAGTTGGTATGGATGTCCTTGGCTGCTTAACCCAATGCGGGGAGCGAGAAGAGAACCCGCCACGAGGCCAGGTCACGAGTACGAGCGGCAGCAGCCCCAAGAGGCCGGAGCCACGAGAGCAAGGGTAAGGGGCAAGAGCAAGAGCCAAGAGAGTGATTGCTACAGAGGGCCTACAATTATACCAGCTGCTTCAACTCCTATCTGCGCGCCAAATCAGGTCAGTCCATTGTTTCACCTTTGGCAGGCTGTTTAACATGATTATACCAATCTAAGTTAAATGGTTTTTAGATAGCCGTTTATCGCACCTGATGGCCTTAATGTCCGGATTGTATTATCATTAGTGCATTCTAATCGGCCTGTCCAGCCTTGATGGCTCTCTTGAGCTGTTTCCAATTATTTATGCGGAATAACTAATGGCCTCATGTATAGGGCTAACTGAGTTTGATCTGTCTACGATCTGACATAATGCATATTCAGTGTAGCCGTCTGGCTTTCAAAACACAAAGTCCTTTTCACAGAAAATGCATTTTAAGTTTCGATTTCCCAAAGCTGCTTGTGCTGCTACAGAGTCCAAGCTTTTAAAATCTTGCAGGCTTTTGGTCACGAGGTGTGGACGCCATCTTTTGGGTACCCTTTTTTTTAAATGTCCATGCAGGGTCCCTTTTATTAATAACCTTGGGGAAATGTGGGAATTTTGCGAATCTTACAGTTAGGTAGGGTCAAACTAAGGGAGAATACAGGATGGTCTAAGATGGATTTACTGTGTATGTATGTGAACGCACGAAACGTAGTAAACAAGGTCAGTGAGCTGCAGGCACAAATAGCCACATGGGAATATGATGTTGTGGCAATAACTGAGACCTGGCTCAAAAAAGGGCAGGATTGGGTACTAAATATTCCTGGTTATAAGGAGTTCAGGAAAGATAGGGAAGGAAAGATAGGAGTATTGGATAAGGAGAATGTTACAGTGCTGGAGAGGGAGGATGTCCTGAAGGGGTCAAGGACAGAATCTATCTGGTTAGAGTTAAGAAATAATAGAAGTGCCATTACACTACTAGGTGTATTTTATAGACCACCAAATAGTGGGAAAGATATGGAGGGGCAAATTTGCACGGAAATTAGAGGGAGGTACAAGAACTATAAAGTAGTGATAGTGGGGGACTTCAACTATCCTAATATAGATTGGGATAATAAAAGTGCTAAGGGCAGAGAGGGGGAAGAATTTCTGAAGTGTGTTCAGGAGAACTTTCTTGATCAGTTGTTTTCGGCCCAACGAGTAAGGAGGCATTGCTGGATCTGGTTCTGGGGAATGAGGTGGGTCAAGTGGAGCATGTGTCAGTAGGGGAACGTCTAGGGAACAGTGATCACAGTATCATAAGGTTTAGACTAGCTATGGAAAAGGACAGGGAGCAATCTAGAATAAAAATGCTTAATTGGAGGAAAGCCAATTTCAGTGGGTTGAGAATGGATCTGGCCCGGGTAAATTGGAATCAAAGATTGGCAGGCGAAACTTTAATCAAACAATGGGCTGCCTTTAAAGAGGAGATGGTTCGGGTACAGTCGAGGTGCATTCCCACGAGGGGGAAAGGTAGGGCAACCAAAGCCAGAGCTCCCTGGATAATGAAAGAGATAAAGAGTAAGATGAAGCAGAAAAAGGAGGCGTATGACAGATATCAGGTTGAGAATACAAGTGAAAACCAGGCTGAATATAGAAAGTTCAGAGGGGAAGTGAAAAAGGAAATAAGAGGGGCAAAGAGAGAGTATGAGAATAGATTGGCAGCTAACATAAAAGGGAATCTAAAAGTCTTCTATAGGCATATAAATAGTAAATGGGTAGTAAGAGGGGGTGTGGGGTTGATTAGGGACCAAAATGGAGACCTGTGCATGGAGGCAGAGGGCGAGGCTGAGGTAGTAAATGAGTACTTTGCACCTGTCTTCACCAAGGAAGAGGATGCTGCCAAAGACCTAGTGAAGGAGGAGGTAGAGGAGATACTGGATGAGATAAGAATTGATAAAGAGGAGGTGCTAGAAAAGCTGGCTGTACAAAAAGTGGATAAATCACCAGGACCGGATGGGAAGCATCCTAGGATGCTGAGGGAGGTTAAGGAGGCAATCGCGGAGGTACTGGCCATAATCTTCCAATCCTCCTTAGATACGGGAGTGGTGCCAGAGGACTGGAGAATTGTAAATCTTACACCCTTATTCAGCAACTACAGAGGTTGGGTGAGGAGAGATTGGATCGATTAGGCTTATATTCACTGGAGTTTAGAAGAATGAGAGGGGATCTCATTGAAACTTATAAAATTCTAACAGGACTAGACAGACTAGATGCAGGAAGGATGTTCCCAATGGCGGGGGAGTCCAGAACCAGGGGTCACAGACTAAAGATAAGGGGTAAGCCATTTAGGACAGAGATGAGGAGGAATTTCTTCACCCAGAGAGTGGTGAACCTGTGGAATTCTCTAGCACAAAAAGGCAGTTGAGGCCAGTTCATTAAATATATTCAAGAAGAAGTTAGATATATTTCTTAAGGCTAAAGGGTTCAAGGGATAGGGGGAGAAAGCAGGGACAGGGTACTGAATTTGGATGATCAGCCATGATCTCATTAAATGGTGGAGCAGGCTCGAGTCCTCTAGTCCTGTTAGAATTTTATAAGTTTCAATGAGATCCCCTCTCATTCTTCTAAACTCCAGTGAATATAAGCCTAATCGATCCAATCTCTCCTCACCCAACCTCTGTAGTTGCTGAAAAAGGGTGTAAGATTTACAATTCTCCAGTCCTCTGGCACCACCCCCGTATCTAAGGAGGATTGGATGATTATGGCCTACTCCTGCTCCTATCTTCTATGTTCCTATTTTTCTATGTTTACAGGCCAGTCAGTTTAACCTCGGTAGTGGGGAAGCATTTAGAAACGATAATCCGGGACAAAATTAACAGTCACTTGGACAAGTATGGATTAATTAAGGAAAGCCAGCACGTGTGTGTTAAAGGCAAATCGTCTTTAACTAACTTGATTGAGTTTTTTGATGAGGTAACAGAGAGGGTTGATGAGGGCAATGTAGTTGATGTGGTGTATATAGAAACATAGAAAAATGGGAGCAGGAATAGGCCATTCGGCCCTTCGAGCCTACTCCACCATTCAATATGATCATGGTTGATCCTCTATCTCAATACCATATTCCCGCTCTCTCCCCATACCCCTAGATGCCTTTTGTGTCTAGAAATCTATCTATCTCCTTCTTAAATATATTCAGTGACTTGGCCTCCACAGCCTTCTGTGGTAGAGAATTCCACAGGTTCACCACCCTCTGAGTGAAGAAATTTCTCCTCATCTCAGTCCTAAATGTCCTACCCCGTATCCTGAGACTGTGACCCCTAGTTCTCGACCCCCCAGCCAGGGGAAACATCCTCCTTGCATCCAGTCTGTGTAGCCCTGTCAGAATTTTATATGTTTCAATGAGATCCCCTCCCATTCTTCTAAACTCTAGTGAATACAGACCTAGTTGACCCAATCTCTCCTCATACGACAGTCCTGCCATCCCAGGAATCAGTCTGGTGAACCTTCGCTGCACTCCCTCTATGGCAAGTATATCCTTTCTTAGGTAAGGAGACCAAAACTGCACACAGTACTCCAGGGCCTAGAAATTGGGTATAGCCCCGCTTGAGGCGTTAGAGCTGGCGATGCGCAAAGTTTATAGCCAGACGAAACTTATCGCCGCCTGGCGCGATATTGGGTTGCATCGCCCCCAAAGGGGATTGAGGCGCTAAATCAGCCGTTGCACGGTGCTCTTAAGGCGCAAAAGGTCAGGCGCTACTCAATATCGACGCGGACGGGCGCAGCGCAGGTGAACTCAATTACGGGAAAGCACGAGACCTGCAGGCGCCGGCCGGCTCTTAAAGGGGTGGGTCAGTCAGCCTGATCTTCAACACCCAACGCCCTGTAGGCCTCAGAATCGGCGCTCGCCCTTGTCTGGCGTTACAAACTTGTTCATCATGGAGAATGTTAGGCAGAGAGCAGAGCACTTCAGCACTGAGGCTCTGGACCACTTGGTGGCTGCAGTTGAACACCGTCGAGAGGCCCTGTATCCGGATAATGGCAAGAGGCCGAATCAGAAGGCTTATCGACGATCTTGGAGGGAGGTTGCTGTGAGGGTGAACTCCAGCAGCATGGCGACCAGGACCCCTGTTCAGTGCAGGAAGAAATTCAACGACCTCACATGGATCGTTAGGGTAAGTGATGGTTTACCAAACTTGTGCTTCCCTCCATCTGCAGCTGACTTCGGGCACCCTGCTGCAATGATGCGCCAATGGCCATCTGTCAGTATGCACCCATGGCCCTTTCTGGGCACACACATGGACAGATGTCTCACGGCCTCATGTAAGGGCTCTTGAAACATGGGGGGCATGCGATGCGGTCTCAAGGCCTCATGTAAGGGCTCTTGCACCATGGGGGGCATGCGATGAGGTCTCAAGGCCTCATGTAAAGGCTCTTGCACCATGGGGGGCATGCGATGCGGTCTCAAGGCCTCATGTAAGGGCTCTTGCACCATGGGGGGCATGCGATGCGGTCTCAAGGCCTCATGTAAGGGCTCTTGCACCATGGGGGGCATGCGATGAGGTCTCAAGGCATCGTGTAACAGAACTTCCCCTTCTTTCCCCTGCAGTCCAAGCTGGCGATGATTCGAAAGGAGCAGCGTCGAACCGGTGGCGGACCTGCACAAGTGGTCACTCTCACGGATCTGGAGGAGAGAGTGCACCAGATACTTGGAGGACGTCTGTCTGGTCCTGTGACCACTGCATCTGCCGACCCCATTACCGACAGCGAGGGTAAGACTCTCAGCTTTTTCACCTGTTGCCTTCCACTTGGTCCCCCCACCAGCATGCATCCTCAGTGTGCAGCCATGTCAGAGCCTTGCCGCAATCTGGCATGCCTTTCAGCAAAGCTGTCCTTTTGCTAAAGCCACTCTTCCACAACCCACTTTCAGAGGAAGCAGCACCAACTCGGGCTCAACGCGCTGAAGCTGCCAGTGCCAGTGCCACCGGAGGCGAGGACCAGGAGGAATCCGGACCAGCCGCTGTAGAATCCGGGGAGCTGAGACATCTGCAGACTGGGGATAGTAGTCCCCTGGAGGGGAGGGGGGGTGGCTCTGAGGATGAACCAGTTGCCGGACCAAGCGGCATGCAGCAACGCAGGGGGGATAGGCAAGTTCGGCCACCGTCTCCCCGCAGGGCAAGGCAGGTCGTCATGACTGCTGCACAGAGTGCAGATGAGGTCCGTCGCCTGGCTGAGATGAGCAAACAGGCCCGGGTCAGACACACGGAGCTGATGGCTGCAGTGGAGAAGATGCCTGAGTCAATAGATTCATTGGCTAGGAGTATGTTGGACTTCGGGGCAACAATGGAGAGGACTCTGCAGGGCTTTGGGGCAACAATGGAGAGGACTCTCCAGGTGTTCGGGGCAACAATGGAGAGGACTCTGCAGGGCTTTGGGGCAACAATGGAGAGGTGTTCGGGGAAACAATGGACAGGTCTATCCAGGGCTTCGGGGCCACAATGGACAGGACTATCCAGGGCTTCGGCCCAACAATGGAGAGGACTGTCCACGGCTTTGAATCGGCAATGGAAAGGACTGTTCAGGGCTTCGGACAATCCCTGGAAAGGTCTGTGCAGGGCTTGTCCGAGGCAGTGGAGCGCTCGGCACCTGCCTTGTCCGAAGCCATGGGAAGAACTGTCCTGGCCTTCTCTGAAGCACTGGCACCTGGCACACAGGTCCTCACTGTTGCCACGCAGTCACTTGCTGGGCTCCTCCACACCCAGATTGACGCAACGCGATCTCTCACTGCAGCCACCCTCTCTGCATCAGATAGGATCACCCCGGGCCCTTCCACTCCCGTACAAGGCCAGGAATTAGTGGAGCATGCGATTGTGGTGGATGAGCCGAGCCGCTCCCCTCAGATAACCAGTGTGTCGTCCGACCAAGGTGCAGGTGTCCTCTCTCGGCAGGAGACCATTGCACATGCCAGTGCTGGGACGCCTGCATTGCAGCTGCCACCACCTGCAGGCCACACTGCTTCCAGCCATGGTCACATCAAGCATCCTGCGTCCGCACCCTCCAAGCCCAGAGGTCGGCCAGCCCGTCCCTCAGGGGCTTCTGCGCTTCCAGACAGTCAGCAAGCATCCCCCAGCCTTGAGCCCGCCACTGGGGTTCAATTACGTAGGAGCAGCAGGGAGGGAAGGGGCCGGGCGCGAAAGAGAAGTCGTTCTCCCTCAAGGGGCCAGTTGTAGAGGGGGGTGCTGAGACATTTGTTTCTCCAAATACAAGGACACCCTCACCTGCTGTTATATTTGCAGAAGGTTTGTTGAGTTTTGCGGCTTTGCCGAGCAGTTCACAGTTTTTTTGAACGTTATGGTTTCTGCTCACATTACGTTGTTTAGCTGTAATGAAAGACTTTTGTGTCAATAAACAGAAGTTTCAATGTTGCATGGTGCATGTCACTACTTTCAGTGATGCTGGCATGCAGAGGCCCTCAAACATCCAAAGTGCGCATGAGTTAAGACTCTCATCATTCCGCCACAGGGGTGTCGACAGGAGTCCAGAGGAGCCTCTGACGTATGGACCTTCCACTTTCAGCAGCCCTTCCATCTTCCTCCTCCTCCTCCTCCTCCTCCGCCTGCTCTTCCTCCTCCTCCTCCTGCTCCTCCTCATACTCCTCCTCCTCCGCCTGCTTGTGCAGGGTCCGAGGGAAGGTAATGAATTGACGCGGTCGCCTATAAAGGGCATCAGTCACTTGCCGGATGCAACAGCGGACTGCAGCCTGAGCAACAGTCGCATTGTCCCCAATGGCTGACTGAAAGGATCCGTTGGCATAAAAATGGAGGCCATCAGTCAGTTTAGCCATCACAGACAGAGAGGTTCTGCAGCGTTCACGTGGCTGCAGATCCTGACCAAGCAGGTGGCACAGATCAGTAACAATGTCCCTCCAGATTCGGAGCCTTCGCAAACACTGCTCCTCCGACATGTCAAGGTTTGTCACCTGCTGCCTAAAGACCCTCGCAGCATCCCGTCAGATTGGCCGACCTCCATTGCCCATCCTCATTCTGGCCAATCCCAGCCCTCTCTCCCGCCGTCTCTCTGCCCCTTCACAGTGTTGGGCGAAGAGGCCGTCGCCCTCCAAACAAGCTCCCATTCCGATGCCAGTTGGTCAAAAGGCTTTTAGGTGTAGTGCTGCAAGTGCTTCGGACAGGGTTGAAGGTCCCAAGTACTGTAAAGCTAAATTCCCAGAACTCTGCTCCACATTAGCTCGCCAGCTCTCTCTAACAGCGATCGCAATGAGCAGGCCAAGTGGCAGAAGATTCTGCACTAGAGCTGTCCCCTTTAAATAGTGCCGCCCTACTCCGAGAAGGGCCTGTTAGCCCTCCCTCGAACTGTCACTAATAGCGCTGGGCGCTAAGGCTCCGGGCGCCACCCAATATGCGCTCAGGCGCTCCTAAAATGCGTTGCACACTGAAATGACGTCATGAGCTGCTTGCGCTCGCGGGCGCGCACAAACACTTAGCGCAGGCGTTAAATGTATAGTCAATATCTGAGTTGGCGCTATCTTCATAACGTTCGCCCCAACATAGGGCTTCGCCCCAATCCTAGGTCTCTTTAGGCGCTCAGCGCCGGCGCTACCAACCCAATTCCTAGGCCCAGGTGTGGTCTCACCAAGGCCCTGTATAACTGTAGTAAGACATCCTTGCTCCTGTACTCGAATGCTGTTGCAATGAAGGCCCACATACCATTTGCCTTCCTAACTGCTTGCTGCAGCTGCATGTTTGCATTCAGTGACTGGTGTACCAGGACACCCAGGTCCCTCTGTACATCAACATTTCCCAATCTATCACCATTTAAATAATACTCTGCCTTTCTGTTTTTCCTGCGGAAGTGGATAACTTCACATTTATCCACGTTATACTGCATCTGTCATGTATTTGCCCACTCGCTCAACTTGTCTAAATCGCCTTGAAGCCTCTTTGCATCCTCCTCACAACTCACAATCCCACCTAGTTTTGTGTCGTCAGCAAACTTGGAAATATTACATTTGGTCCCCTCATCCAAATCATTGATATATATTGTGAATAGCTAGGTCCCAAGCACTGATCCCTGCGGTACCCCACTAGTCATGTAGGGGTTTTGGTGTACGCAGTCAGCTTGCCCCTGACTGTTTTTGAGTGGTTCGAATCGCTCCCACACCCCTGTGGTTCTAGACTCCGGACTTAGGTACAGGCTGCGATACAAATTAGAGTAGGCAACTGGTTTGGTGCAAGAAAACCGTATTTTATTAAAGGCACAATAAAATTACAACACTGAAAATTACTGGAATAGTTACAGGCATATAAAAGTACACTTAATTAAGAATGGGGAACACACGGCACATCGAGGGAAAAATCACATTAATAATCCACCTACCCTTGTCCCACCCCCAATATCTAACTAAATTGTGCTATAAGGGGCCAGGGATTATGCTCACCAATAAGGGTTTCTTGACAGGTCGAATCCTGTCGATTAAGCCGGTTGCGGTTTTGGGGTTCGCTCTTTGTGTCCTTTGGGGCCTGCCGTCGCCACGTGGTCCCAGGGCGCGGTGGTGGATTTATCTGAGTAAAGTACCCTCTTTTCTCCGTTAGAGATAGGGAGTAAAGTCTTTGTTGGGTACCTTATCTTGTAGAGTGGAAAACTTCGGGTTTTGTTCTTCTGTTGGTGGCCTGGTCGTCGAGGTTTTGTTACGGTTGGGGTTCGGTTGGCGGTCTTCGGTGTCGGCTCGGTCGCGGTGGCCTAGCTCGTTACCTGTGCAGTGGTAATGATGTGAAGGTATGGTTTACCCGGCCCTTTGTTACCGCGGTGCTCGTGGTTGTTCCTCATGTAAGGCTGCGGTTGTGGCCTAGTCGTCTTCGGTCGCGCCTGCCCCACCGTGCCCCCTCGCCGCGATGTTCCGTGCTACTTCTTTGAGTTTCGAGTAATCCCGGACCTGAGCGTGTGCCTGCTTGTCCCCAACGCTTCACCACACTGGCCTTCTCTGCTTGCTCGTCTCCGTAGCAGTTCATCTCCCCTTGCCTGCTTGCTTTTCGTCTGCTTCCCAGTTACCGGTTGGCCTACAATTATACTCTTTTGGAGGTTGTTATCTGCGCGCCAAATCAAGGCTGGTTCTTTGTCTAATTTTGGCGGGCTTGTCTAAGGTGATTATAGTCGTTCACCTTAACTGCTTTTTGGGTGGTTGCCCTGTTGCTAAATGGTCTTTAATGTCTCGGTGTTTGTTATGCATAATGTAAATCGGTATCTTCCTGGCTCGGTAGTCAGTTTAAACTGTAAGCGATTATTTATGCAAAGGTTTGATGGGTTCAAGATTAAGTCTTTCCTGAGTTGATTTGATTCAAACATGAAGAATGCGTATTCTGTATTATCTAGTTGTCTGGCTTCAAAATAACAAGTCTCCCACAGGCCCAGGCATATCAGGTTTTTCAAAGCCTTTTTGAACTTGACCTGCTGTTTTGCAGGGTCCTGCTTTCAATCTTGCAGGTTTCTGCCACAAGGTCCAGAAGCCATTTCCTTTAGGGTACCCTTATTAATAACTTGTCCTTCAGGGTCCCTTTGTTAATAACTTTGGGGAATGTGGGAATTTTGAGAACCCTACAGTCACCGCCTGCCACCCCGAAAAAGTCCCATTTATTCCTGCTCTCTGTTTCCTGTCTGTTAACCAATTTTCAATCCATGCCAATATGTTAGCCCCAATCTCATGTGCTTTAATTTTGCACACTAACCTCTTATGTGAGACTTTATCAAAGGCTTTCTGAAAATCCAAATACACCACATCCACTGGAGTACTTTGTGCCAAACAGACCACAGCTCCAAATTAGACTTTGTGGGAAGCCACATCTTCCAAGAACCTTAGCAACAGTCTCGTCCCTCGGTGACGTGGCCGACAGCTTAAAAGGGTTGTGACAGATGTCAGCAGCACCTCATAAACCACCCTCCAGGTAAAGGCTCAGACCTAGGCCGGGAGGCACGGGGCCGGACAGAAAGGGAGCAGGATAAGCCAACTGGGAGTCGAAGGCGTGTCCAGGACTATCAACGCCAGGTAGGACCAACTTTCTACTTCAGCTCCCAAGGGTCAGAGGGGCGATGGAGGGAGGCCATTCGGCCCTCATCACCCATCCTTGAAAGATCCTACAGCCCCCCAAACCTCTACCCAATGGTCTCCCCTTCCCCTCTCCTCGCTCCGTTTCCCGTGTCCCTCGCTCCCTCCATCTCTCTGGGAAGATCTCCCTTCCCATCGGCCCCCAATTCCCCTCATCACCCTTTCCCAGCTCGGTGCCCCTCGTTGTCCAAACTGTCCCGGTTTAGCGTGAGGTGAGGTTCTGGAATTCGCTATCGCACCACATTGACTCTCACCCATCTGTCGATCTCTGTCTCTCTCTCTCTCTGTCTCTCTCTCTCTCTCTCTCTCTCTCTCTCTCTCTATCTCTGTCTCCCTCCCTCTCTCTCTCTCTCTGTCTCTATCTCGGTCTCTCTCTCCCTGTCTTTGTCTGTCTCTCCCTCACTACCTCATGCTCTCTCTCTGTCTGTCTCTCTCTCAATGTCTCTCTATCTATCTCGCGCTGAGTCTCTCTCTCTCTCTCTCACAATCTGTCTGTCTATCTGTCTCTCTCTCTGACTCTCTTTCTCTCTCAGTCTCTCTCTGTTTCTCTCTCTCTCTGTGTCTCCATCTCTCTCCCTTGCTCTCTGTCTGTCTCTCTCTGTCTGCCGGTTTCTCTCTGTCTCTCCATCTCTCTCTCTCTCTATATATATATATCTGTCTCTCTCTCTCTCTGTCTCTCTCTCTCTGTCTCTCTCTGTCTCTGCCTCTCCCTCTCTCTGTCTCTCTCTCTCTCTATCTCTATCTCTGTGTCTCTCTCTCTCTCTGTGTCTCTCTCTGTCTGTGTCTCTGTCTGTCTGTCTCTCTCTCTGTCTCCATCTATCTCTATCTCTGTCTCTATCGCTCTCTCTATCTCACTTTATTTCCCTGTCTCTCTCTGTCTGGCACTCTCGCCCTCTCTCTCTGTCTCTGTCTCTCTTTCAATTTTCAATTCAATTCAATTCAAATGCTTTATTGGCATGAAAGTTTACAGGGAACCATATTGCCAAAGCTTACATAACAAAAAGTACAGTTTTCCAACATTCTGTAGGTGTCAAACAATTTTGACCTTCGTTGGGTACATACAATATTAGTTTAAACAATATTAATTTAAACAGTCGTTGAACATCGTTGGGTACATTCAGTATTAATTTTTTAAACAGTCCTCAGGTTGTGACATGTTGTTACATATTTGGCACCAAGGTCTCTCTCTGTCTATCTATCACTTGTTCTGTCTCTCTCTCTCTCAATCTGTCTCTCTCCCTCTCTCTGTCTCTCTGGTTTTCTCTGACCTCAGCCTCTATCCATCTCTCTCTCTCTGTCCTTCAGTCTCTCTCTCTCTGTCTGTCTCTCTGTGTATCTGTCTCTTCCACTCTGTCTCTCTATCTTTCTCTCGCTGAGTATCTCTCTCTCTGTCTCTCTCTCTCTCTGTCTCTCTCTCACTCTCACTCTCTCTCTCACTCACTGCCTCTCTCTCTCTCTCTCTCTTTATCTCTCTCTCTGTATCTCTCTGTCCCTCTCTCTGTCTCTCTCTCTCTCTCTCCCTCTCTGTCTCTATCTCTGTCTCTCTCCCTGTAACTCTCTGTTTTCTCTCTCTCTGTCCCTCTCTCTCTCACTCTGTCTCTTGCTGAGTATCTCTCTCTCTCTCTCTGTCTGTCTCTGTCTGTCTCTCTATCTCTTTGTCTCTCCGTCTCTCTGCCTCCCTTTCTTTCCTCGTCTCTCTCTCTCTCTAGCACTCTCTCCATCGCTCTCACAGTCTTCCTCTCTCTCTGTCTCTCTGTCTCTCTCTCCCCCTCTCTCTCTCTCTGTCTCTCTGTCTCTCTCTCTCTATCTATCTCTTTCTTGCTCTGTCTCTCTCTGTCTGTCTCTCCCTCACTCTGTCTCTCTCTCCCTGTCTCTCTCTCTCTATCTCTGTCTCTCCCTCTCTCTCTCTGTCTCTCTCTCTCTATCTCTGTCTCTCCCTCTCTCTCTGTCTGTCTCTCTCACTCTCTGTCTCTCTCTCTCGGTCTCTCTCTGTTGTTATGTATTGTGTGTTCTATTGTGTGTTCTCCTCCCACCTGTGGTGGCGCTGTCACAGGAGATAAATGGTTGGGTGTTCTCTGTTAAGTTTAGCTCTCTTTTTTCGGAACTTTCCAGAACTTCCTTTCCTTCCAATAAAGCACTTCATGTTTGAATCTCTGAGTTCTGAGTCCTAAGTTGTGTCTAGGTAGAAAGGTACCGACACAACAAGTGGCAACGAGGAGTGGATGAATCTGCGTACGTTACGGCTGCAGTGAGTAAACAGAAAATTTAATTTGAAACGTGAGATGGCTACTATATTAGGAAACATCGGTGATTTTGATGAAAATTTGGAGCAATGGAGTGCATATATGGAACGTTTTGACTATTTTGTATTGGCGAATGCGGTGGCAAATGAAAAGGTCGTGCCTACCTTTTTGAGTGTAATCGGGCCGAAGACATTCAATTTACTTCGCAGCCTCGTGCAGCCAGATAAGCCAGGAACTAAAACATATAAGCAACTAGTGGAAATTCTTGGAGCACATATTTCACCAAAACCTCTGGTTATTGCTGAGAGATTTAGATTTCACAAACGGAATCAAGAGGAGGGGGAATCAGTGACGATGTTTATTGCTGCTTTAAAAAGGTTGTCGGAACACTGCCAGTTCAAGGAGGTGCTGAATGACACTATTAGAGACAGATTTGTGTGTGGTCTGCAAAATGCAGCCACACAGAAGCGCCTTCTTACCGAGGACAACCTTACTCTTGAAAAGGCCATTGAAGTTAGTGTCTCCATGGAGATGGCGGAAAAGGAGGCTCACCAGTTGAGTTCAACAGGGAGAGTTCACAAGGTGTCATCTGAGCCTAAAGGTGCGCGGAACGGCACATGTTACTGTTGTGGGAAAACGGGCCATCACGCTAATGACTGCTGGTGTACGGAGCTGGAATGCCGAAATTGTGGCAAAAAGGGTCACATTGAACGCGCCTGTAGAGGTAAAAAAAGAACAGACAGAGCTGGGAAGCATGGAAGCAAAATGTCTTGTAGGGGGTTTCTCTTGCTCGTTCTGGTCTCCTACCAGGCTTTGTGCAATAATTACCCTTGAGTGGTTCGACCCACTCTCCCCTACGGTTCTAGACCTTGGACTTAGGTGCAGGGAACTGTAGTGCAGAGAAAAACTCAATAGACCAGGTTGAATAGCACGAAATGGATGCTTTTATTATTAAACAGTTTGCAGCATTATAAAATACATGTCATAAGCACAGATTAAAGTAACTGCAAGCATGCACATATCTATAAACTTAACTCTATGGAAATGGGGAACACACGGCACATCGTAAAAGGGGAAACACATTACGATTACCCTTACCCCCTCCCCTAGACCTAACTAAGTTTCGACTTGAGGAACTCGGAATCATGCTCACCACTTTCAGATTCGCAAAAGAGGGGGTTCGCAGCCCTTTTGGCACAGCTTTCCGTCGTCACGTGGATTTGGAAACTTCTGGCGCAGCTTGTTTTTCTCTCAGGCGATGGAGCAGCAGATACAGTCCCGATGAGCGCTCGTCATGACTGAATCCGTTAAAAGTTGTTGAAGAACCGGATACACATGGGAAAGTCCATTACTGGAAAGCTGAGAATGGGATGTTGAGGCACGGGAGTGCTAGGCCCGGAATGTCCTTTTTCTCCGGCCTGGATCGTCGGTTTTCCTGAGGGTGTCTTCTTCTTCGGCCTGGGTCGTCGATGATCTCCCGACAAAAGTACCCGGGCCACCCTCGTCGTCTTCTCGTCGTGGCCGAGCCTTGCCTGGCCGAACATCGACCACGTCCCGAAACCGACGTGCTGTCTGAACCGGAGAGTCTGTCCCGGTGCGTTGAAGAAATGAAAGCCCGAGGTGAAGCTTCCTGAATCGAATCCGTATCGTATCCCTCCCGAAGCTTGAATCCTAGAAGAAGCGTACTGATGGACCTTTCAATCCACAGTTATACCTTTTTGGGACAGTCTTATCTCCCGCCAAATCATAGTCCTGTCTTTGTAATATTTTTGGCGGGCAGAAATCTCTGCAGGGGCGCTTTGTCTTGTAACGGGAGCCGGTGATAGCTTAACTGGCCTTCCTGGCCGATAATGTCTTTTACTTTGTCACCGTAACTCGGTTCGTATATTGATCGGTCTGGAGATTGCCCTTGATGGCTGTTAAACGGTCTTTCCTTTGTACAGTAAATGGGTTTAAGTGTTCATTTAATTGTCCGCCCATTTCTTGATGGGCCCCATCCTGTTACCCGAAACTGTCTTGTACTTAGAATCCAATTAATATGTATGCTCAGTTCCCTGAGTTTCGGTTTCCCGATACTGGCTTTCGCGGGCTTACTGTCCTCAATCCACAAGCCTGTCTGGCTTGCAGTAACAGAAATCAAATGGTCCCAGAAACTGATCACGAGGTCCGGCGGCCATTTTGGAGGCCCTTTTATCAAAGGTTTTTCTGTACAAGCTTTCTCTTGGTCAATAAACTGTCTTATTAACCCTGTTTTGTTGCGTGATTAAATTACGGAAAATTGTGATACTGATAGCTTGCTTAAAGTATCAATAATCCTTGGTGAGCAAATTTTCCCTGATTCCTCACATCCAAACATTCCTGGTAATTAACTATCTATGACCCTCACGACACATGCAGTTCCCATTTCAGAAAAATTACCTTGTGTAAACTGTTGGACAATCATAGGCAGTATTACCTTATACTATAACACATTCATTTATTCAGATGTGAAGGGGCCAATGCCCCTTGCACCACCTGCATACACCTTTTATTAATCAAACAAAACAAAACTTCACCAACGGCTATAACATTACAGTATTCACACACTTAAATCATGCAGTGGCTGAAGTCCAAAAATGGAGGGACGCTTTAACTTTTAATACTAGCCGCTTACACTGGGGTGTCCTCTTCCCCCACTCGTACATAGCGTTCTCTCCATTCTCCTGTGTTCTCGTGCCTCTGGAGGCGTTTGCCTCTCTTGCAATGCACGAACAGTAAATACATTACAATCAAAACCTGACACACTACTAGGATGTGGGATGCTATTCTAATCCAGGCCGGGATCTCTATATTAGTGAACAGGTCCCACCATGGTGGGGTGACTATGTCCAATATGTCTTTCCCTATCTCTAATGTCTTCTGCTCCAGTGTGTAAAAATGCTTCTGTGAAACTATAACGGCTTTTAAAATCTTGGTGAGGTGTTCGGGGAGAGGGGGAATGACATAACCAAAATTCGCGACGAATCGCTGGAAGTCCGTGAAATTCTCCTTTACAGTGAGGTGAACGGTGGAAGGTACAGGAATGGGGACAATCCGTTGTTGTGCCACTTGAACTTCAGCCCTGGGTTTAAAACAGAAGCTGCTGTCACTGACCGGACACCACCCGTGCTGTCCGTGGTGGCAGTGAGGCGCTGCAGTGGTAACACAGTATGTCCCACTTCCGATATATGCCACCTGCGGGGGCACATGGTCCTTTGCCATTGCCTCCATGGTGCAATTTATCAGCTTCGTGCGAGCGGCTCTGAACCCGCACTGTGGTTTCAAAAAGGCGTTCATGTGCTGGGGACACAGGATGATGTGTGCTCCCCGGCTACGACACCCCGAGAGGTCGGTGCCTGTCATCGTACGCACCCATCTGATGACATAAGGCGGGACCACTGCGTAACGAATGTGCGCACCCCCCTGAATGACTCCAATGTTCTCCACCCTGTATACCGGGGCGGGCTTTGCTGCGGGACCCAACACCGGCATCCTTACCACTATTCCCATGATAGTGTGGTTTGAGCGTCCGCAGTCCACTGGGACTGGGTATGCCTCTGCAGCTAGTCTGAGCTGGCACGGGCTTAATGCATTCTCAAAAGGGTGGAGCGCTTGCAAGTGCTTGTTGCTGATCCAGGACGGGACCAAACCTTGTTTTAAATCCTCCAGATTACTGCGGCCCTCGCCCAGTAACCACGCCCCGTATAGCACACAGGCCTCGTTCTGCGCAGCCTGATCGGACGCACTCCGATCCTCCTTAATGAGCGCATTTACCGTTCTAGCGTGTTTCTCCAGCTCAGCAATTATTTCCTTTAAGTGTAGTGTCATGGCTTGGTCCTCATGTAGCTCAGAACCCACTACCTTATTCTCGCTTGTCAGTATGTTCCTTAACTGGGCTTTTAAACCATTGATCTGTGTCTGCAGCTCCACGTTGTCTAGAGCGTTGACAACAGACGTTCCGGTGTTAAAAGCAGTGAATATGTCATTTACTGTACCCCTTCTTTGCCTTCCTACCCAATCCAAGACTTCCTGTGGTGTGGTGTACAATTTGGCCTTGTCGATGTCGGCAAAGTCAAACTCGTAAAATTGTCTGAACATTCGGGTTAACAGGACCTGGTACAATTGTTCCGTTTCCCTGGGACACCACTCCGGCAATCGTACCTCAGTGAGGTTTAAAATCACTGAGGCCACCACGTAGTGTACCCCTTGGTACAGCACCTGACCGGTGGGTACCAATACTAACCCGTTCCCGGGTCCCTTTGTGCTGGTGGGGCACCCTTCCTTCTGGGCTAGTGCTACTGGAATCGTGGGCAGGGGCTTGCGTGGGCGGGTGATGAGTTCAGTGGTGTTTACTGGAATCGGGGAGTATGGGGCTCCGCACGCCTGGGTGCTGACATTCCATCTCATCCCCTTTCCTTCATCTTGCCACTGCCTCTGGAAAAAGATGGTTACGCCCTTGGGGCAAACGTGCTTCGAACCCCACATACAGACATATATCCCTTCATCTGGTTCCCACCATTTGTCCCAACACACACGTAATTGTCCGTGAGTCCCCGTAATTGTCCGATGGGTATTGTTACCCAGTCGTTCCCACTCGATAGTAGAGTTCTTCATGTCCTTCCTCAGCTTTCGTAACCACCACCATCTACTTAACGGTACGTTCCCATTACACACCAAACAGATCCTCTTTCCCACGGTAACGCTGACTCTGGGTGCAAGGATCCTCACCCGAGGGCACATTAACGAAGTCTCTTGGTAGGCGAAACCGAAATTGCTGGAGTATTCCGTAGAATTCGTTCCCAGCCAACCTGGCCATCTCCCTTGGTGGAAGTAGGTGGCAGTTTCCTCAACCTCTCGCTTCCCCGTCCCATCCGTCGCGAAGGGGGCTGTGTCCCCGGAACATCCAAACACGATGACGTCCTTGGTGCGGCCCCTATAAGTCAGCCCGCACCCGATCGCCGCGAGTATCATGAGAATCCTCTCCATCGTATCTCTGGTTTCTGTAATCGATAAGATGATGTAGCCAGGCTCCCAATAGGTGCTGGCTTAATTAAACGGACGCTGGGGTCCCCTGACCCCGCTTCCAAACAACCACACATTCTGGGCAGACTCCGAAAACTACCTTTTAAACATCCCCATCATCTTAAACTTTACACACCTTAAACTATCATTACAATTACCTAACTTAACTTATCATTACCTAACACCTATGTACAGCGCCGCCCTCCTTCGGGCGGCCTACTTAATTCCTGTGAGGGCTGCAGCGTGCCGCTCCCTGTGGCGGGGCAGCACTGACCTTCGGCTTTGATCCCCCGCAGCCTGTCGCTGCTGAACGGGAATCGTGCCTTTCTCGGGCTGCTCTGTACCGAGGTTGGGGAAGATAGGGAGAACTTGGCCATTGCTTTCTGGGCTGGGACGTTCGAGTCGACCTACGAGGGGCTGCCTTGGGCGAGGCTCCCAGGGCTGATGGACCGGGGACCGGGACCTTCACCGTCGCAGCCTGTGGTTCCACCACAGGTGCCGGCTCCGGCTCCCCTCCCTCTGGCTCTGCCCCCCCGGGGCTGGGATCTGTGGCGTCCGACTCCACCTCACCTGTCCCTACAGGTAGTGAGTCTCCGCCCCCAATCCCTACCTCCCCTAAGCTTGAGTCGAGGGCGGGATCTTCGTCCTCTGACTCATCCTCCTCCGTGATCGGGTCAAGGGCGGGGTTGAACTGTTCGGGCTCTTCCTCGTCCGAATCCCAAATCAGAGGGAAGACCTCCCACTCCATTGGGATGACTCCTCCCTTCACGCAGGCTACTGTTCCAGCCTGTGTGGTCTGTGACTCTGTCGCAGGCTGAGGATTTTTGTCCTCAGACCTGGCCACTGTTGTTGGCCCTTGTGCACCCGACTTAAACAGTTTGCATCGCTTCATGCTAAGCCACCTTTTGTGTCGGGACACCTCTACTGTACGAGTGGCGCAGACCGGCGGATTTTGCACTGATTCCGGCTCATCCTCCTGGTCTACGGTTCTCTCGCCAGCGCATAGGGTTAGACCCAAGAATTTTACTTCTCGCCGGCCAACCCGCGCCTTCGTAGGGGTTTCCTTAACACTTTCTATCTCCCTCACACTCGCACCCTCTCCCCGGAGACAATGATTTCTCAGGTCCACGTGGATCCCGTGGGCTACCAAGAAATCAGACCCCAGGACTCCCGGTCCTCCTCCCTCTTCCCACTTCATCAGGATACACTTCCACGTGGTGCGGAGTGGCCCTAAACGAAGGGAGAGGGGAAGGGAATGTGCGCCAGCCTGTTCTTCGCCCGTGAAGCCCAACAGACGATATGGGACCCCGGTGGACAGGGGCGAGGTGGTGGGGTTATCTGCGTGGATTATGGTGCACGATGCTCCCGTGTCCAACAGATAAATTTCCTTCACCTCCTCTACCTCCATCTCTATGAGGGGTCGTCTCCATGCATCGTAGCGGAGCGGACACAGGTAGACGGGCTGCGCCGACTCTAGTCACTTGGGTACAGTGATCGGAGTTTCAGGAGCAGCAAGGCCGGTGGTGACAGCTATTTTCCCCTGCGAGGTCATCAGAGACCGCATTGTCTGTATGATTGACTCAATCGTATCGGGATGGATCGAAACATCGGCTCCCCTCTCCCGGATGGGTGTTTGAGCTGGGGCTGGGGAAGTTTTTCCCTTTAAATCCTTCCAGGGATTTTTACAGTCTCGGCGCCAATGACCCTTCTTTCCACACCCGAAACAACTGCTCTTGGCTTGGGGGGCGCGATTCCCCTCCTGATGCCATTCCTTTTTAGCAGGAGCTGCAGGCCTCGCCTCATGCACCTTTCCCTTTGAGGAAGGCACATCCCTACTCTTGTTGTTCCTGTAACTTATCGTGAGCTGATCAAGTACTACGTCTTCCGTGGAGTGGGGGTTAGTGGGGTCAAACCATGCTTTGGCCTGCTCCCTCACCGGTGGCAAGCAATTGGCGACCAGACACCGGAGCCAATGAGCCCTTTGGTCATCATTTAGCCCGTTCCGGTCCGGCCACCCCGGGCAGCTGCGCCGATACACTGGCCACAACCTTCCGGCGAAAACCCGTGGGGGTTCTCCCTCTAGCTGTACCGTCCTTTCCAATCGGAGGAACGGACTTCCGTCACCCTCCCCTATAATCTCCAGGATCTCGTCCCGTATCTCCTCGTACGTCTTTCGCCCTCTTTTGCTCTCGTCAGGGAGACACTGGAGGAGCGAGCTGTCCAGGGAGAACAGCAGCATTTTGGACTGTTCAACCCCGTCGCAGTCATTAACTGCTGCGGTCTGCTCCACGTCCCTAAAATGCACGGAGGGATCTCCTGACTCGGAGAGTTTTGGGATGTTACTGATCATTTCCCTTAGCTGTCGTGCGCTATGGGGCATATGGTCTGATTCACGAGGGGTCCGTCCTCGCCATCCTGGTCCGGACCGAGCCTCCGGTGTCGTGTGGGACACATCGGTACCGGTCCCGACTCTACTACCTGGTGTTGCTCTACCTCAAGAACCTCTGTGTCTGACTTCTCCGTTTCCTCCCCCGGAGTCCAAGACTCGGTATAGGCGGGAGGTGCTGAGGGCTCGGGGGTTGGTACCCTAACTGCCTCCTGTGGAATCGGTCTTTTGGATTCCTTGGCTAACAGTAACTGGCTCGCTGGCGGGTTTATGAGACACACCAAGCCGGTTGCCTTTGCTAGGGCTGTTCTCAGGTCCTCTAGCTCCCTGTGACAAGCGCTGTGATCGGTGTTCTCAGACCTATCCTCCATGGCCATCTTATAAGCTGCCCTAGCCCCCAAGATTCTTTCCTCCTGTGTCGCTATCTGCTTAGCTAGGCGGAAACACCTCTCTTTCATTCTACCTTCACTGGCCTTGGCCTCAATGACCTGACATTCCAAATACTCTATCCAGGTCTCATGGTGGTGAGTTGCGGATTGGCGCTCCTGATTCAGCGCGTTAAGCGATTGAATCAGTTTCTGACCTCCCGCAACCTTTTCCTCTACTTCTGTGAGCAGCCCTTTGATCTGGGCTGTCTGTGCTACAACGACCTGGTCCAAAAGCTGGACTTGCTTCTTGTAACACATCAGCCAGACCGCCTTTTCTACCGATTTCTTATGCTCTTTACTTTCTGTCCACTTGATGGCTGCGTCTAGCGGGCGCCTATCTCTCAATAGGTCAGATATCCACTGTTTTGTAAGGTTTACCTTCCCAAAAACATAATCCGCTATTCTCTCATCCATCACATTTCGCTTATTCAAACCTTGATCTAACACGCTACATTCCTGCTGCCAAGGTCCTGCCGCGGTCGCCATCTCTGTAGGGGGTTTCTCTTGCTCGTTTTGGTCTCCTACCAGGCTTGGTGCAATAATTACCCTTGAGTGGTTCGACCCACTCTCCCCTACGGTTCTAGA